>NW_028301712.1:87060719-87370770 GCF_037042655.1 Diuraphis noxia
TTTCGACGGAATCAAAATGGGCAGCGTCGAAGAAATCTATGAAAATGAAATACACCGTACCATCACGCGGCGTACGAGCTACAAAATTCAAGAGGTAAATAACTATAAATCATTATTATATTGTCGCATATGTCATAAATCATAATTATAAATTAATAAACATACTTCTTTATTTTCAATGCTTGTGCGTGCAGTGGCGTATAAATGGAAATTAATTTCAGTGGCGATGAACCCCCCTAAATACGCCACTGTGTGCGTGCTGCATGGATTTATATAACGTTTATTGAACTTTTCAATTGAACCAGCAAATTAAATATACATCATAATATCTTGGTAACATACTATTATAATAGGTATTGTCTGCTTAAAATATTTTTATCTATTTCAGACTTCAGTGTTAACTTTTAGTTGATGTTGAATATTATTCTTTTTAAAAACAATATAATGTATGTCTACGTGAGGTTGATTTTTTGTTCTGCAAGACTAAATAGATTAACTACGTAGCATTGATAAATATGTATACGTTGTACAAAGAAAAACACAAACCTACAGTAGGAAGTTAAAATTGAATGAAAAATGTTAGCAACATTCAAGGTTGTTAAAAATATATTGAATACAAGAAATATAATATAGATAGATAGTTATATTTATTAGATATATCTATTACTTAAACCTTTCTTAATGCTGGAATTGAATAAATAAAAGAACCGCTTTTGTTTCTTAACATTATGGACTAGTTTAGTAACCCGAGCTAAGTAATATTGTCACAATGTATTTTAGGTATTCTGACTAAAGTGATTAATTTATTGATTTTACAATAATTTGTGTGTGTATGTAATCGTTTTTTTTTTTTTTTTTTGGCAGGATAGTGAATCTAGTTAATAATTTGGAGGAAGGGTCTCAAAAGTAAAATAAATTTCAAAAGTTTCCAAATGCGTTAAAACTACAAAACCCGTTTCAAAAAAAAAAAAAAAACAATTTTGTCCTTTGCAGATGTAACTATTAAAGAAATAACCGTAAACACGCATGTTTATATTGGCATATTCTATAGACCATAAAATGCTTTTTAAAATCTTTTGAGCTATTTAGTATTTACAGACAGTAATTAATTCGATTTTTATTAATGATTGTCAATAAGAAAAAAACCCGCTTGTTCAAAAAATTTAACACAAGATTCCACAGATTGTTATTTGTTATTAAAAAAAAAACATAAATCCACAATATTGTGAGCGTCTGAAGTTAGACATTGGAATATTCACCCGTAAATTAACAAATTTTAATGGAACGATTTTCTTATAATGTTGTAATTCAAAAACTGTTAACTGTAGGTACTTGACATTTTTGTTCATTTAAGCTTCCTATTTATAGGTATTTTTCCAGTTATTTTTTTTATAAGTCAATAAAAAAAAACTTTCGTTTGGTTGAAATACTTGAAAATATAATAAGTACAAGGTTTTTAATGAGAATTCATTATATACCAATTATTTATAATTATAATTAACTATTAAGGTTTGAAAATGTAATACAAGGTGACTAGTAAGAATAGTTGATAAAGGAACCTAAAAATCTTAAAAATATAAAGTAATGTATTTAAAAACTTAATATAAAATAAATAGGTAATAAAAGAGCTTCGATCCCACCTCCAATTCGAACAACTTAATTTTCGTTGATAGGTATACCTTTTATATTCTGTTATACTGTCAATACTGAGGTAATGTATTGTGTTGTAATAGTGGGAACACACAATTTATCGAACAATTGAGGTAAATCATTTTCAGCTATTAAACAGGTCGTGATTTTAGAACTATGTAACAGTCTAAGCTCGAAGATTTGTGAAACAGCGCGCTTCAGTTGAGCGGGTATTTAGTATGAGTGGAGCAACCATGACAAAAATGAAACAATATGAGTGACAATAATTTTGAAAACAATGTTTTTTTAAATGGAATAAACATTTATTTTATTAATTAACTAATTAAATAAAAATGATTATAAACCTAGGTACTAAACAATTCGTCTAAATTATGTTAATTTCAAAACTACTTTAAAAACAAAAATAATGTATTTGAAAAGTGTTTAAACGGTATCTTAAAAACACGAAAAAAAAATGTACTTGAGTAGGTATTTACTCAAATACTTTTGAAAAGTATTTTTTACAAGTTACAACACTAACTGCCAATATTATAACTCATAACATAAATTGTAATTTTTTAGAATGACTACAGGTTGAATTACGCGATTTTCTTTATCTAATACTCGTTGAATTCGTTGGATTTAATATACGTACCTAGCCTGCTGTACAACCTATATACTTACAGCTTATCTAGTGGTAGGTATATTGAGATGCGAGGCTATATCTTATCGTTTTTTTTTTTTTTTTTTGTGCATAAACCATTATAGAAAACATTGCATAGTGTTAAACCGTTGACCTATAAACTGAAATGTAAATAACCAAATATCTACTGCCTATATAGGTACTATACACTAAATTACTATTTTATAATATGCATCTATAATCTATATTTTAAATACCTACGTAATACGAATAATACGTCTGATAAAGTAAAATGTAATAGAGACATTGTTTTAAAATATAGATGGTGGTTATAATAGTTATATTATATTATATTCTGTTATTAAGTTTCTTGATGGGTTGTTGAGTATAGTAATATTAAGTCATAATCTGCCATTAAATCACTGATAAGTGATAACTGAAAACTATGTACCTACCTATCACGATACCTCAGCGTTCATTTTCTATGTGATATTTATAATATATTAAATTATGCATCACCCACAGATATAATATACAATATATTGTATACATATATCTGTGGCATCACCAGTTATATGGCCTATGAGCCTCTATAACAAGCAATGTCGAAAGCTTTAATTAACTTTTAATTTTTTCAATTGTAAACTTTAACTGTACTCGTGTTCATATTGTAAGGGCTTAACCTGAATCATAGATAGAAAGGTTTTAGAATTTTTCATTGGCATTAGATAGTAAGTAGGTACAGTAGGTACACATATTTTGTTCAACTTTTTTATTATGTTACTTAGATTTAAATGTTTATATGTAAAAACATATTGAATGGCACGAGCACAAACGGGGTTTGAATGTTTGATAATAAGCAACGCTATGCAAAGGAGCAGACCATGCTGTAGCCGTAATGCCGTCACGCTATATCAAATAATGGGTTCATCTGGAATTAGCACCAAAACACTGGATAGCTGATTGATGACAACCACAACGATTAATATATTTCATTATATAGTATCATAATATGTGTGCTCCCCAAGCACGTCTAGTAATTTTTCATGGTCTAAAGCGCCCAATCTTAGATACCCATATACCTATTTGTCATAAATATACCTAAGTAATCAAATACAAATTTTAATTAATTTGGAAATCCAACCAATCGATAAGTTATGTACTTCGGTATTTAAGTATTTATCCAAGATTTGACAATTTTTTGGTTTAAATGATGAAATCAGAACGATTATTAGTATATAGGTATTTGTTATCTGGTGATTTTTCACTTTTTTATGGGTAGTTAATATATCTGCTACACGATATCTACGCAGTGAGTCAATAATTTATTTTTCCGCTATTAAAATTTTTTCTAAACGAAGAATATTACCAAAAGTGTAACTACAAAGGATGAAGGAGCTACTAAAGAGCTTACAAAAAAGAATGAAGTTGAATGAAGCGGAAAATCGAGTCAAAATATTCAACATTTTTTCATGCTAGAAAATTGGGAGTAAATAAAATTCACGAAGACGATATTGATGATCTTTCTCCAGTATTTGACTTGACTTCCGTAAGTTTGTATTCTGTTAATATTGTATTATTTTGTACGTATATAGCTGGACTTAAAAACGCGTTTATAGCATTATAAATTTTCAAATAATAAAATAGTTTAATTCTATTGTATTTCTAAATTAGTTGATTAGATAGCTAATGATTATGTATGAGCACTACAGTGCTTTACCTGCTTTTAAAGTCTGCACATGCCTATGAGTCTAGTATTGTAAGCATGGGTGCCGAGGAGGGGCACAGCTTTCCCTGCTATTTTAATTCTTATTAATCGTTTTATTACTTGTAAAAACAACAATAAATAGTATGTGTTGTGTTATTTAGAAATTTTTGACTTCTCCTGTTCTCCTCAGTGGGTTTATATTTCTGCGGGCACCCTTGATTATTGTATAGGTAAAAACTATATAGCATATATATATGTTTATTACAGACTAATTGCATTTGAACGTCTTCGCGACAGTGAATAAAACGTTTGGCCAACTTATACGAAATATTATAATTCTTGGCACCTGACAAAAGCGCGCGTTGTGATGTACTGATGTGTATATGCGTGTAGTAATATTGTATATGTAAATAGTAGGTGGATACATATTATAATAAACCCTCGTTTATCCGATCCAAAGAATGCGTGACACGTTGTCAAAGTTTACTATGCGTTCCTTTGCTCTTATACGATTTGTCACGCGATTCCCCTGTTACCCAACCACTTCGCACGTTTTGGTCGGTATGATGCCACCCCGACGCTCGCAACAAACAAAATATGCTTTCGTTTGTCAGTTGTCATACAGCACCAAAAACTCTACAATATATCATCCGAACTTCTCTTTCTTTCCCGCAGTGAATATTATAATTTTTAATACAAGCGGAGACTAGTATAGACGACAGTACGACACACGATAACATTATAATAGATAGATAGATTACGACGACGCGTCCTATATTTTTATATACCTAGCACCTATAAAAAATATAAATTTTAACATTTATGGTGTACCTAGTTCCTACCCGTAATTGTTTATTTCCTTTGATAACTATAATAATAATTATTAATTAATAATAAATTCGTATGAATTCCGCGATATTATCTTACCTACCTGGCTACCTATATATTTTTTTATTGATTATTTTTTGCTTTTCGGGTTCAATAATCAAATAAATGTGTATAATATCATTAACCTTTTAAACAAACAAATACCTATATATTTTTCAGTCTTTGAAATTAATTTATCTAGGTATAATATCACATCGTATTAGTGTATAAACAATTCATAAAATGTCGTAAAATTAATTTAAAAATAAAAATTTGTAGTTATTACATGCAGCTGTCCCAGTGCCGTATGATCGCATAAACTGGCAAGTACCTGTACCTATACTGGCTAGTGACAAAATGTACTTGATACCTAAGCGGAAATAATTAAAACCAATACAATTGTATATTAATCATGAATTCATGATTATACTTTTCTGAAATTTTATTTTAAATAATTATATAAAAACAAATTTTTATTAAAATGATAACTTCAGCTTCTTGGACTCTAGTATAATGAAACAAATAAAAATAATTGGCATCCAAAAGTTATTTTATAGGTACCTAACTATAAAAATAATGATGGATTAATGTTTGTTGTCTGTATACTGTAGACTGTAACCTATAAAATATACACATAAGTGAAAGTGGTTTGAATACATATCTACTGTAAGCTAATTTTTATAATATTGAGTTAATTTTTTTTATTTTGGTTTTTTCCTTTGACCTCTTATTTTTTGGTTTTTTTCTGCATTCCTTTTAGTGATTTGTGTGAAGCACCCTATTATTGCAGCTACATATTTTAAATAATTTATTGGTCCCGAAAAACCGGTAAAAAATGTCACCTTAGATATTGTTTTCCTACACTTGTTTGGTGTTTACCATTTACTCGGATCACAATGACTTTAATAAAAATAGCCAGGTTTTATTTGATGTTAAATAAACCATGGGATTAAAATGTCGCATGCTTGGCACATGCGTTTGTTATTATATACAGTATGGTTCAGAGCGGCGGTTGCTGCAGTGCTCACAGTCCATAACTCATATTAAATGAATAAGAATATTATATTTTTCTCGGAAAAATGTATAAGTATACTTACACAAATAAAATCTTATCTATTGGCATAGGTTTCAAAAGTCTGCTTTAATTTTTAAAAAACAGGTTTAATTTGATCTGTGGATACATTCTGTAACAATTTCTGAATTCTGGGACACAGTGTAGGACGTAGGTATATAGGTATCAAACTCGAATAGCTTAAACAATTTTTATTTTTCTATAATAATAATACGTTGACCTAATATGTGTTCCATTTTACGTTGGTAAAAATTGTAAAATATAATTGTGTTGTTATAATATACTCACCAAATTAATAATTATGTTGACAGATGAATAAAATGGTGTTGATTGATGTATAATAAACTTGTCACTAGATATTCCGTCGTTTAAAATACTCCTAATTTTTAAGTGCTACGCTTGTCGCTTTTGTATCTTTGGAATTTAATAATAAGCTTCATCCGTATAATATATAGGTACCTACACTGAAACAGGCGATTCATCAGCACTATAACCATAGTATCACGAAACCAAAACCATTCATTATTGCAGTATTATCTATTACGTACCTAATTACTAGTTTACTACATAAAAGCGAGAACATTACATATTCATACAGCGATACAGCCGTATGTAACAACAATTTGCCTATACATAACCCCTTTTATAAAATGTTTGCGATGGCCAGTATTCTACATTTTTATACCATTTATTAAAATTAAAAATGCAGTTTTTTAATTTCTACATAACCCAATAGAAATATATTATTTGAAATATAAAGTAACCGGGATTTTGATTTTTGGTTATTTACCAGTGGCATATTATATATTTTTTATCGAAAAGCACTTTATTGTCTTTATTAATAAATGCAAATATATAGGTATAATCATTAAACGTTCATGAATTCATATGACCACTGACCAGTGCTCAGTTTTATATAATTTGGTTATTGTTATAGGATACAGATAAAAATAGCAGAGTGAGCTATAAATGTACATATATAATGCATTGTGGACTCCAAATATAAAAATGTTTAACGCTATTTTTTGAATACTTTAAGTATTTTAAGTTTTTAATGTTGTTTTTTGTTAATTTGCATAAAATAACATTTTATTTTGTATTTTCATGAATCTAGTTTATATTATATAGTATAAAAAATCAAAAAAATCTGTCATTCATCTTAGTTATATTTTGTTAGGTTAGGTTATATTTTGTTGAATCCATAGTAAAAATGTAAATTCTAACAGTTTTGTTCATAATAAAATCTATTTAAAGTAGTCCAGCGAATTGATCTATCGAATAGTAAACAATTATTGACTATATTTTGAATAGAATATTCTGTTGTAAATTCGTACATATTTTTTTTTTTAAATTAAGAACAGAATAAATATAAATTTTTACTATTTTTCATGTCTTTAGAGTTAAATAGTGCATAGTATATCGCTTATTTTAAGATTTTTTAGGTCATATTATAGTGCATATCTATTTCAGTTTTTTTAGTGCTATAAAATCCGAGCCTTGAACATGATAATTACATTTATTTAAACGGTCATATAGGTAGGTAATAATATTATGTAAAACTCTTTTTTCTTTATTTATTTTAGTCCAGCCACATCGGGACTGAACCGTTTGGACACCGGTTGGTCCAATATGGCAATATATATGTAGGTAGAATCCTAGACAGTTAATGTTAATTAAAATATAATATGTGATATAGATATTATAATTTAATTTTAAATTACCTATTTGTATATTTTACTTTACATACTTGAAATCAGAGTGTAATACGTCCAGATTTGACCGGGATAGTAGCAGTTTTGAATACAGCGTGGCCACTTATCCTGCAATCAAACTTTAATAATGTTTAATGTTGTACAAAATACATATTTAACCAATTAATAGTGAACTAATCGTCCCTTAAACGGCTTACACATAATTTAGTGGCCCATGATTGGTTCATTAAATTTTATTGAACCATTAAATTAATACATTTATTATGCAACCCAGCATAATAGTTTACTTAGTTAACATCTTAGGTAGGTATGTCCAATAAGTCATAAAACACTTATTACTTAAAAATATTTGTTGAAAGGATGTTAAGTTGTAACAAAACATTTTTGGAAAAAAATATAACTAAAATGTTTACTTTTTTAAATGACAACATATTTAATTGTAATTTTTTACTCTGAAACAGAATATATTATTTAGTGCAGGGATTCTTAAACTTTTATGAACACTATACTCCTTTTTATCAATACATTTTTTGGGTACCCTTCTAGTTCCTAACTAAAATATATGTAAAAAATTTTAAAGACTTACCTACTTTTTATTTCATTCAGATTTGTTGACCAGACTCGTACTCAATGCAGGTATTAAATCTCTGATTTCGAATATCGAGTTTTTTTTTTAAAATCAAATTTCGAACGAATAGGAATTAGTCATAATCACGGATATCTATTAGATATCCGTAGTTATGCGCATTTTAAATTTAGACGAACAATTAATGGACCAAAATTGGCATGGTACACCAGTGTAACCCCACTCCACTCTCATCAAAATTTTTAATAGGTACTTATAACTCATTGTAAAATCAATACATTCCTCGCTCTGCTCAGAATCTAAAATTGTATTACCTTTTCCAGTGTTATTTTGAGTTTCTGTTATTTCAATTAATCGTCCCCACATTAATTATTTTGTTTCTATGTATAAACATACACAGACATTTGGTAACAATTTAAAAGATCAGGTGTGTAGTGGTCAGTGGATGGGTGTACGGGATACGGGAAAATGTTTATTAGTTTATACATACAGTTTTAAAAATAGAGCTATTCTAAATGTACATATTATATTTTATTTATATCAATAATCAATTGCCAACTGATATCGGAATTTTTTATATTTTAAAACTCATGTTTTTAAAAACATAAAAACATGTTTAATTTTAATAATAATAAATAAAACAAATATGTTATTTTGTTACAAAAAAAACACATGGTAAAATCAATACATTCCTCGCTCCGCTCAAAATCTAAAATGTCTACCGGAAAATCAAATATTTTAATGAGTAATAATAATATTAATAATCTATAATATATCCTAGACAGATAAACCGTCTCCGCTCAGAATCGTTTTTCGTATACAATAATATTATATTATAATGTTAATCGACAATTCATTTTAATTTTTAATTTTTGCCTTAATTTGTATAATAACATACATTGACTATTCATTGGAATGGAAAGAAGGCATTAAGTTCGTTAGCTAGTAATTTGACACAAAGTAATACGTCCATCTTAAGATGCATTGTGTACAGTAAACGTCTAGTATTTAAAAGTCTAAATTTTAATCAGACTTCCTATAATAATAGTATAATACACATACTATGCATTTTTATTTATTACTTATCGTTATACTGCAGTTAGATAATAATAGATAACCTAACCTAACCTGACGCATTGTACTTTAAAGAATAAAGAGGTGAAACCAGTTATGGTGGTTAATGGGTCGAAACCGCATTAACGTACTATTATAGTTTGGTGTAAGTTATTAAAACTATTCGTATTTCTCATTTCGACACTCCTATTTACTATTTAGTATATACTATGTTATGCATTATTGAAATTTATATATCTAGGTTTTTTTTCGATTGTAATTGTTTGCTAAATATATTACTAATTTGCATACAATATAATATGATATTTTGATAGTAGTTACTCACGTTGTTATTCAGTTGAACGACATTGTATAATATATCCACAATTAAATGGATGCCGTTATAAAAACTTAAAGAAACGTGATTGAACGAGACTGCGAGTCGCGAGAGCCAACATTTATTGCATAATATATTAATATAATATAGTCAAGTATTGTATGATTTGCATGAATTTTGTGTGCGTATTCAACAATGTATAATTAATAATTAAATCGTGTAGGCATATATTTTTAATTTACTTCATCGTTTATTTGTCATTAGGTACATATTTACATATAGCCATCTAGCCCTATATAGGTACTTTTTTAAGAAAAAAAATTTCGAAGAATCTAAATTTACATCGTACCTATATGGATATTAAATTATTTACGAAAAACTTATATTGCAATTAACTTACCATTCGTTCAATGAATATGTATAACTATTAATTATTGAAGAATAGACAACAGTACGTCACACATCAATGTAGGTACTCTATATAGTTTTAAAATATCCAATTTGATAAATCATAATATTTTTATACATTATAGTCTGTGGTCAATAAATTGTATAATTAGAACCCGGATAACATCGCCTAATGTCGTTGAACTAATTATAATTAAATTTAGACTGTGTTATTTTTATAATCCTGAATATTCTAATGGGTGACCACTTAATTTAGAGGACTTTTATGTAGAGGACCCGTTGCCAATTTTTAATGTTTAATTCCGAATAATAAAATTAATTTTTGCATGTGCAAATTTATCCATATTAACTTTTTCATTGTGTCTGATTGATACTATCTAACCTACCAGACAACTGGCAACTACATAGATTATAGACGTACGGGATGGTCGGGATGCGATCCTCTATCGTTTAAACACAATAACATATGTTGGATATGAAACTCAAAAATGACTTGTCTGTTCTACTTCGGAACAATTATAGAAATTAGACACTAGACCCTCTCTTACAGCGAAACATGTTTAGATATTATTTAATTTTACTAACTGTTTAAAATATAAATTATATCACTATTCACTAATCACTTTGCGTTTATCGTCATACAACGCTGTTTATATTTTGTCTGAAAAATATAACAACATTAAAATAGAACAAGGACACAAATTATGTAATATATCATAATAAATCATTACTTACAAGATATCCCCATTCACTATAATGTATAGTATCAGCCTTTATTTATTTATTAGTTATTACTAAGTATATTTTACTACATTATTGCTGTTTATGTAATACATTTTAATATTGAACATTAATAATAATAAGTTGAATTAATTTTTGACAGAAAACGTGCATTTGAAAATGTTATTGTATGTATGTTGTATGTAGTAAACAATATAATAATTATATTATACTTAACAACAAATAATTAAAAGTATTAATCTTAGTTTAAATATCCAATTTCATCCAAATTTGACCATAAAATATCTCTAAAAAAAAACACAGTTAACCTAACCAGTAGGTATTAATACATTTATTTAGAATTAGCTGATTCCCGTGCATTTCGTCGCCCGTTAAAAATACTAACTAGATGATTCAAAATTTGTGTTTAATTTGACGTTTAATATCCGGCTAGCCATGTTCAAACTTCCCATGACGAATTCCCATGGATATAAGCTATCTTAATCTCCATTTAAAATTTTTTAACATAGTCATATAAAATACAAGACTAAAACGTCTAAAACTACCTATATTAAATCTAATATTTTCTCGCATTTTTAGCTTTGTAAGGGTGAAATCATTTTTTAAATCGATACCTAATAACAAATTACTAATTTCTTATTCGAACTACCGAGTACCGATTGTTTTTTTTTTTTTGGGAAGGTACTTAGAAATTACATTATTATATAAAAAAAAACACTATACATATATCTATGAGCACTTTTAAGTTTTAATGCCGAGGAGGTGAGGACGCAAGTTCCATGAAAACAAATAATAAAAAATTCAGGGATAATAGTTTCTTTCGCACTAATTATCATTATTATTATTGAAACTAATAGCAACCGTCTATAAGCAAAAATGTCCATCCTAAATCTAAAAATGTTTGTTTGTGCGCCTCCGGGAGTTGGGCCTATCATTTTTTAACTTAGCCTATCTTCTGTCCGTAGGTCTAATATATCTCTATACCAAATTTCGTCACAGTCGGCCCAGTCGTTTAGGAATGCATAAAAAACAAAAAGACAGAAATCCATTTATATATGTATACATAAAGATCTTTAGTTCTTTAATATTTTTCAACTGATATTACAACAACTTATAAGGAATCTTGACATCTAGTATTAAATCATAATATCATATACATTATGATCAAGGAAAAAAATTTTTATGGACATGTACCTATGAAAAAAAAAACTAAAAATAATCAAACATTTAAAATGTCTAAAAATACTCCAAATCGTATCAAAAGTCAAAACGTTTTGAAATAACGTTTATTATATTATAGTATATATCAATATATTGATATTATAACTGCAGGAATGTACCTATTTATTTAATACCTATAATTTTTTAAATAGTTCATTTTCTAGTTTTTAATAAAATGTAAATCCTAGCAATCCTACTTGTGCAGCATTTTTTTTGTTTTACTGGTATTTGAAAAATTATTAGTAGGGTTAATAACGTTAATTTCAACATCCTGGCTATACATTTCGTTTATTTATATATTATTATGCAAATAATCAAATTAATTTAAAACGACGTATTTTTCACGGTCATTTTACCTTCGCCATCGTAATAGATAATACTGACTATAATTATCTATTGGGTTTTCAGTTTTTTTCTCCGCGTAGATGATTGAAATATTAATGTTAAGCTATATACAAAAGTTGTTATATAAATTGCGTTAAATATGTTTTGTCTTTTATATTTTTGTGTTTAAATTCCTGGCTTTTTAGTATAAATTTTGAGCTGTTAGTAAATTTTTTAATTAATTCTCTGTTTAAGTGTCTTTATATATTATAATACATAAGTAGCTAAGTAATAATTTACAACAAAAACTTAACAAACAGTATATGTTAATTTTTCATAAATATTTTTACTATACAAGAAGTATTTTACTCGTATCAATCGAGTTCAGTCTTGCAATCTCTTGCGAAATTACCTTCCTTTCTTCTTCTATCCCAAGTTTCTATCCAAGCATTTGGACACATTCTTTGAAAGGTTTGTTTGAAAACATCACAGCTGGTTTCGTCTTTGCCCAATAGATGTATACATCTGTGGTAGTCTATGTAATGAATGAAGCAGTACCGTGAAACATTAGTGTTTTGAAATCTCGGGTCTACTGGGCAACTGATGACGGGTAGTTCATCGATTTCAGTAGATTTTGTCATTTTCCTGTTACAAGTTAATTCTGTGGTAAATCCTTTTTTAAATTATATTTAATTAATTAACATATGAAGGAATAAATTTCTATAGTTCAACTGCGTTATGATCGTAAATGTATGACTAGATATCGTAATTGAAATTACAAAAATTAACTAAATAAATAAATTTATTGATTTTGTAGAACATGATTATTTAATAGTGGCCATAAACTTATTTAAATGCGTATGAATTGTAATTTTGTCTGTAAAATAAACATAGCTCAACATTATACGTGCATTGTATACTGCTCATATTATGTAAATGCATAATATAGTTGTTGAAATTTACAAGAAAAAACTATTAAACTTGCGCCAAACCTTCTTTCTTTACAATCTTTCTGGTTTAGTGTTTGTAATATTAAAACATTTGAGTTTATAATAGGTATTATGTGTCCAGAGTACAGACTACTTTTCTTCATTCGACTTTGTGATGAAATAGCTAAGAATTATCGAGGTACCTATAATAAATACAATTTAATTTGAATACTAGAATATACTACTTATGGTGACCATATCTTCTTAATTTAGTTTTGATAAATCAATATTTTAATCAATCATATATATTTAATATTTATAGTTAAATTTACTACTTATTCTGGTATCTAACATTCAAACTAAAATGTTATGCAATTATAATTTTAAAAATATTCTAATAACTTAACCAACAGTTAAAAACTTTCTTTTCCTTAAGGCTTATATGTTTTTATTAAAATGTTATTGTAATTAACGATGCCTTAATTTTTGTTCATGTGGTATAAGCGTATAACTAAATAACTATAATAGCATCAGTGTAATCACTAATCACTATAGCATTAATAAAATACATAAATAGTAGGGTCTGTTGTAAACTATTAAATATAACACAATTGCATGTAATGATTTTAAAAACAATCTTATTCGATATTTTTATGATACCTATCGAAAAAACAATAAGCAATATTCAGAGGCTTATTTAATACGATCCAATCATTAATATGATTGATGTCACTAAGACATTTGTAGACTAATGTCTAATAATAATTTTAAAGTCTCGTAATGTATAACTAAATTTTGTCGGCACTTCGGCAGTATACTTTCATTTTATTAAGTAGCAGTATACATATACTATTATTGTATACAATTACACAGAATTTGTCTTAATCGTAAGATGTAATATGTAATAAAAATTAAAAAGCGGGAAAGTGGATGTCGCTCTGCTGTACGCCTGTACAGTAAGTTACAAGTGGGTTACTGTAATGGATGGAATTAAATTTGAATCCAATGATATTATATCATTGTATACGAAAAACGATTCTGAGCGAAGACGATTTTCTGTCTAGGATATATTATAGATTATTAAAAATTTTCAAATCTTAGATTTAAAAAGAAGATTTTTTATGAATTTCTAGTTTGAAATAATTTGCGAATTTTCGTAATTTTCGTGATTTTTACATATGTTGTCAAAATTCAAACTTTGAATGCTTGTAAAAAAAAATTGTGACTACGCATTTCTTTTATTTTTCAATTGCTATTGTAAAAATATGATAGGAGCTATGTATTAAATTTTCAAATCTTAGATATAAAAGGAACATTTTTTATGAATTTCTAGCATACTCGTAAAATAATTTACGAATTTTCGTGATTTTTACATAATATGTTGTCAAAATTTTAAATTTAAATGCTTATAAATAAAAATCGTGACTATGTATTCCTTTTATTTTGCAACTGCTATTGTAAAAATATGTTGGGAGCCTTTTATTAAATTTTCAAATCATTGAATTAAAAAGAAAAACTTTTATGAATTTCTATCTAAGATAATTTGAACATTGCCGTAATTTTTACGTATTTAGTCAAAATTTCAACTTTAAATGCTTATAAAAAAAAATCGTGCCTACGAATTTTTAATATTGTTTAACTGCTATTGTTACAATGTGTTAGAAGCCTTGTATTAAATTTTCAAGTTTTTCTACCGAACAAATAAATTTTTATCGATATTTATAGAAAAAATAAGGAAATCGTTAAAAGTGAAAATCCAATGTTGTAAAAATTTAAATTTCAAATGCTCATAAAAATTTAAATTGAATTTCCGGTAGACTTTTTATTTGTGATAAAGATTTATTAACTTGTAAGGAATCTTGTATTAAATTTTCAAATCTTAGATATAAAAGGAAAATTTTTTTATGAATTTCTAGCTTAAAATAATTTGTGAATTTTCGTGATTTTTACGTATTTTGTCAAAATTCAATCTTTGAATGCTTATAAAAAAAAATTGTGACTATGAATTTCTATTATTTTATAACTTCTATTGTAACAATATGTTAAGAGCCTTGTATTAAATTTTCGAGCTTTTCTGCCTAACAAATAAATTTTTATCAATATTAATTTTAAAAAAACTAATAATGATCGAAAATTTGAAATGCCTATGAATAGTTCAACTTAAGTCGAAATTTTTTGAAAATTGCATGGTGGATATAATATACTTATATAAACATTCGGTAAAAATTTCATGTATCTATGGTCATTCGTTTTAAAGTTACATCAAAAACCAAAATCGATTTTGTCGAAAAATGAGTGTGCGTAAAATTTCCCGTTTTTCTTTTAATTTTTAGTTTGTTTTTCTCGATTATTTAGAAAAATATTAAGAATTTTTTACTTTTGACCCCGTAGTACCAACTAGATCCACTTTCTGATCGAACGAAGTACTGAAGTCAAAAATCGAAGCATTTTTACTGCCCCAAAACGTGATGACAGACACAAAAAAAAAAATTAAAAATTAAAACACACATAATGTTACCGAAATTCGCACTAACTCACTATAGGCACTTGTGATATTGTGACAATGGTATTGTAACAGATCAAATTCTAAAATCCGTATAAATACGATATAATCATTTAGCACTTTGGTCCTGGAGACCGGAGTCAACGGATATAAATTGTTCTCGGTTTTTTTTTACGACAAAGTGATAAATATTCACTATACTATTTACTGCAGTGCATTAAAACAGTAATAATTAAATTTTTATAACTATGTAGTACGTATGTATAATACTATAATAATGTGTTGTAACCATAAAGATTTCGCTCTTCCTCAAATCTAGTCACTGCCGGGTACCGAAAACGCATATAAAATTATGTTATTATTATTATACGTCCGCCGCCCACAATAAAATTACAGCTCCGTTTTTTCAAAGCTTCCGAGGTGACTATTCTTTCTGCATACACGAGTCGAGTGGTGCGTCGTGCGTGTTTTATATACATGACGTCTGTAAGCTAATCATTTCCATCGGTCCGTCATCGTTAATAAGATCACGCTTTTATTTTATTTTTTCTTCTGCACAACACTTCTTGGCAACCTTCTATAATTATCCGGTTGACAGCGGTATGGCCCGATAACCGGACCGAAACATTTATAAGCCGTTGGTCGTTATACATACGACCGCGCTGCAGTGTATTTATTCTTATTTTAATTATAAATTATGACTTTCTGTCTTCCGATATGGAGGGGAACACGCCAATTCAGTGCAGATGCTGTAATACGGTCGTTTCCAATCCTTTAGTTGGTGCGACGCTATTCAAAACCTCGAGACATTTTCCCCTCGAAATCAAGAAAACCGCGTGAAAACATATTGTACAATATTTTACATTATTATATTCTAAAGTCATCGTATCACACGCCGGTCACTACTGAATTGTACTATAAACAGGCCAACATAAATCCAACCGAATAATGGGTGTTACAGAGGAATACTATCACGAATGGAAGGTCAGTTTCAACTTAAGATAATATAGATAATAATTAAATTTACACATTAGCGTGCACCGGTGGATTTTCAAAATCTTCTCACAGGACCGATACCGTAGAAACCGATGTTTTTTATCGTCAAATTATACAATAAAATGAATTACGTTTTCTTTAACTTCGCCACACAATCTAATTACAGGATATATTGGATTAGTTGTTGGGTTAGCTTCTGAAGACGAGTGTACCCTATAGACACTTGTGAAATGTTTATGTTCAATTTTTCAAACAAATTGCCTATAACTGCAGATTTTCTCTCTGCAGGTTTTCAATGGCAGTAATAAGGATGAGATTTTTAGTAAAAACACTAAAAACAAGATGATTATATTTGTATTCTCATGTAAAATAGTAAAAATATATTTACAATAACATTATTGGTTATAAAACAGCAAGTATCCTATTATTTGTCTTTGGCCTTTAGTCTTATTTACCAGACTTAACGCAGCTGATATATCAGATGTAGGTACCTACAATAAGCTACAATAGATACAATAGATACATATGTACAAAAAAAGTGTGTAATAGAAATTTTGTTTAAAATATTTACTGATTAAAATATGTATTAAGTATATAGTATTATAATGCTATGGAAAATCGATAGTATAAATATTAATAAAATAATAACAATATGGTACTCATTCATCAGTACATCACATTAAATAATGTTATTATTTCTAAACAATATTATTGTAATATAATTATCATTGGATTGGAGCTAATTACATTGATTATATAAACAGCAATAACCGTTATTAAGTATTTGAAGATTGCAGTCGAAAATGTATTGCAATTAATTAAAGACAAAATTCCATATTATTGTGAAATATAAATGATTTGAAGAAGCCATTGTTTTAGTTTTCTCATTTCTGTTCTACTTTTTGTAAGATTGTTTAGAATATCTTAGGGTATACTCATACCGGCCATACCTAGTAGATTGTAGGTACCCTCTATAGTATAATGTGTGATAATAGACAATTTAGATTGCTTGTTCCATATTCATATTACCAACAAAAACAAAATTATAGCAGTTCTCACGTCATAACGTTTTTATTTTATCGATTTAACTGCTTAAGTTGATTCTGGTGTTTGGTTATTAGCGCGTGTCCAGCACAGTATATTAAAATCGAATTCCACTTGATGATTTGTGTTCCCTATGAGTAAATGAGGGCAATGAGGCCGATTAAAAATAAACCCCATAGACACGACACGACCCAAATTTCAATGTAAACATGTTCTATATGTGATGATATTCTTACGATAAATATTAATACAAAACTGTTGAGCTGTATAACTTTGCCGATTATACGCCCACTCTCTTTGTGTTGTACAGTAAATATTTTATATTATGCGTGTTTTGTTGTTGTTATTCTATTATTTTATAGATATTTTATGAATATAAATAGGTATATTATAAAAAAAATCTTGTTTGGTATATAAATTGCAATTGCAATCGATTACGAGAAAACAAAATAAAACAATATATTTATTTAATAGCTTTAACTAAAACATAATGTAATGTTTTATGATTAATAACGTTTTCTTATATTAACAGTTTTTGGTCATCGATTTTACACAAAATGTAATGTTTATGTTTGATTGTTCCTGGTTATTGTAGTTGTTTAATGTATATAGACATATTGTGTCACCAGAGTGTAACAAATTCACAATATAATATAGTTCTGCTAAGCGCCTTTAAAAAAAATTTCCGTACGAGATGTATTTGAAGGTCATTATTAGCTTTATTTTTAGTAGAACAATTTTTCCGACAAGCGCCCACTTCATTATAGAAATTTCCAAAATAAGCTCTGCGCATTTTTGCAAACTAAAATAAAGTATGTGTATTTAATAAAGACAACGTACAAGCGGTAAAATTAAATATTCGCTAACTTTGATAATGTAGTCCGTGATGACCTTGTCGAAATCGCAACAAAATTAATAGGGTCAATAGAAAATATAATCGTTTTTACGAGCATAATATTAATATTATTTACTATTTTTATATAGTTGCAGAAGACGTTTAAAAAATATGACCATTAGTAATGTACAACAGTATATATACTATGTAGTATATTGAAGGTTAAAACACATATATTTCTAAAAATCTGCCAACCAAAATTATTTATTTTTTAAATTTATTAATATAATTGTTTCAATACACCAAGTATTTTTACAATGCTTTTATAACCAATGTTTTTACAATAATATTATAAAGTTAATTAATTAAGGTTTACAAATAAGTTTACGAATACATTTTAGCTTGATTATGAGTCTGGATAATCCTCTTCGTGAGATTCAACTGCTTAAAGTAAATAATTATTGTTCACACACAAAATGTCTAAATGTAATAATTTATAAATTAAAATAATATGATGAACATTAATAATTTTTTATAAGTGTGATGATTATTAAATATCTTATTATATATTCAAAATATATCTACGACAAAATAAAATCTTATTATTTTTACTCGTTTTCCTCGACTGAATAATATTGTTAAACCATTTTAATATTTTATACTTGAATAATTGATTATATAAGTTATAGCTATTTCACCCATTTGAGTAGATACCTATATACAAATACGTGTACAAAATATGTTGAATGTAACTAGATACCTATACTTATAAAATATCAATTGTTTATTTCAAAATTTCCAAATTTCAGTGTTTTAATTAATTTAATTTGTTTAAATGATTCAAGTTACTTGAATAGAATCTTGGAATAACTATTTTAATATTTATCATAATCATTACTTACTAGATGCTATTCGTTAAAATATTAAGTAGAGGTTTATAAAACAAGAAATTTTAATCTGCCAGACATTTTGGCACGTGTTCAAAGTTCTGTTATGGTGACGTAGAACAAAATTTCGCCGACCAGGTTTATCTTTATCACGCAGAAGGTATGATAAAAAAATAAGTATATATTTAATTAATTTACTCTTTTGTGAAAATCTTAAAATAAATACACAATAAAATATAAGAAATCTACCCTTACACCGCATCATAGCATGACATAAATTATATTTATATACGTAAGATATTTTAATCACTTGCACACCAGTTTTGACAACATGATCAATTGTATTTTAAGACACTATTTAATTATATAATACTATAATATTATACTTAAATATTAATTACATTTGTGATTTATGTACATTAAAATATAAAATGTCTCAAACTTTAGTAAAGTCTCATTAAAATAAATCATTATAATCAAACTTTGAGTATAGTCTATTATTTTTATTGTACTCTCGTATATATTATTAAAGTGTTTTATTTGTTAATATCAGTCGAATAGCTCAATGTTTTGTTTAAAAGACGATATATTTGAAAAAGAGCTACGTCTTATAAAATTAAAATTTCTAAATTTTTTTTTAAATTAATGTGGGTGAATCGTACTCAAGCTAGAGAGGTTTGAAAACAGCTAGAATTCTATTCTCGAACATGGGAATAAATGTATAATATATGCCGTGTAATCGAGCACAAAATATAAATTTACTATTTAATGTAATTCAATTATGATTTATTAACAATATATACTTAGGTGTAATGTTTGGTTTAAATTAGTTGGACATTAGTATACAAAATATCAGGTGGATGAAATCGGGTGACACAGATATAAATACAGTGATTAGATAATAACCAAAAAAATATGCTATTTTGTTAGCTACAACCTACATTACAATTGGCCAACGAACCGTTTAAGTGCACTAGAATATAGACGTTGAGTACGATTGATTAGGTACTTATTGAATTGGTTAACCATTTTTTTTTTTTTTTTTAATGTTTTATGCTATCTTATATTCGTGCACTATTATACAATATGTTGGGCAAGTCTTTAGTACAGAACTTATGTAGAGTTTCTTCTTCTAAAGTTCTAAAAGATATCGACACAGAATGTGACCAACTGACCAGTGATCATGACCATGTTGATACTTTGACTGTACGTAGTACGTATATTTTAAAGGTTTATCATTTGTCCAAATTATATATGCTGTTACATCATAAATCTACCAATAAATTTGTTATTACTTTATCAGTTATATCACATAACATATAATTTTAAAGATTATTAAACTTTGATTCAGAATATGCATAATTAGCTAGTAATGATATCTATATTATTATAAATTGTAATACTTACCTACTACGTTGTAAACTGAGGTAAAATTGTACATCATAATTATTTTTAAAAAAAACTAAAACATCAAAACTTTATAAAATATATTAAAGTGTTTTGTAAAATGAGTAACGAATATATATTTATAATATTATATAAAATTATAATAATAACTCATAAATGTCTATGAATTAAGGTTCCTGGTCACAATTTCGTCATATTAAAAATTTTATTTTTAAACTATTATAATTAATCTAAACATTTTATTAAATATTTATAAAAATGTATTAGAGAACTCCCTTATATTCTGATTTGGCACGGTCTTCACATTTTACTTCCCGAATGCAACGTTCGGTTTTACAGGTCGTTTACTACAACGGCTTAGTTATATAGGAAGATACCAACTAATTGGACCTCTTTTCCTGTTGGATGAAAAAAAATATTAAAAATATCTTTTTATTTTTTATTTTTTTTCGTACTCTTGAGCTGGTATTGTTCGAACTTTTCCGGGCGTTATCCCAGCGTGTGATGGCGGGATTGGCACATGTTTAATTATTAAACATATAACAGTAGCATTATTATGTCCCTTTCATTCAAATCATCATCCATTGATCCTATCTGCCAAATTGTATTTTTTGGCTATATCTCTTCATATCTTTTACTGAACAGTATTTTATTTCAATATAATAGTATCTAAAATGATATTCAATTTTTTACATTCACGATTTATCAAAAACGTTCACTGGCGCAGTAAATAAATTACTTTTTTTATCAAAACAATTTATAATGTGTATACAAACTATTACAATAAGCAAATTTGATATTTACAATAAGATTAAAACAACACGAGTAACGTGTAGTTGGGAGAAACCAATTGTTAATACCTCTTTTACTAACTTAATATATTGTATAGGTCTCTACACCATATACACTTTAGTCTTCGTGGTGGGTTTTTTTGGGAGAGTGACGGTGGAAATGATGTGGGATATTTAAGTATTTGTAGGCGTTCTTAAAGTTTTAGTGAAGCGTTTGTACATTATTTAGGCTAGTTCAGTGATAGTACTTATTTTTAAGTCGTTGTGGAGAGATAGATTTGAAACATACCACGTGGCGTAGGTTAGTGGCCTCAGATCTATTAATTGAAACGCCTAAATTGATCGGATGTTTTGAAGGTTTAGCAGGACCCCAGATTGCGATTCTATAAGACTAAACTGGCTTTATGCTTTATTTATGTATAAGTCATTTATTTTGGAGTGATATTTTGGGATTTATGAGATAAAGTCTATATTGCTCGCTGATTTTTGTATTTAAGGGGGGGGAGGCTCCAGGTGAATCTTTTATCTAGTATTATGTCTAAGTGTTTAATTTCAAATAAATTACTTATAGTAATATATTGACAGCTATCTGCAGCTATAAGATTATAACGACACGATATCAAGCGGGTAGTGTATTTTTTTGTTAGGTTTTTGTTTACCTACTTATAATAGATCTTAACCAAAAACTAAAGTTGATAGTACCTACCTTATAGGTTTAAATATCTTTTGAGTTTTGAGTTTGACGCAATATGTCGTATATGCGTATACTGTATGTAATAAATATGTAATAATATTGTATATCATTAAAATGAAAACATTTAATAGAAAACTATGAGTTGTAACTAATAATGAATTATTTCATAAATACATAGCTTATAAGTTATAACTCATAATTTATTGGCTAATAAGTTCGAGTAAAATTATATCAGTCACTTCGCTTGGTTTTAATCTTTTATAGAAAATCACTATTTTAAGAAATTTATTTTTATGATTAACTTAATTGTTTTAACCAAAAAATTATGTTACGCCAATTTCCATCTGCCACATCAATTATATAAACGTACCTATATAATCTATAATTATATCTCTTATTATTTAAACACGCACATATGTGTAGAAAAAGTGTAAATATATCAGAAATGTGTTTTTAACACTTAAAAAAAATTTAAAAAGTATTAATGTAGTAATCTTAACAAGCCAAAGTAAACAAATTTTAGAGAAAAAAAAATTAACAAAAATAATAATTTAACTGTTTATTCTAATGTCTATATGTATTTAATATTTACACCGTGAAAAATATTAACACGGAATTTGTCTCACTCTTAATTTCAATAATATGTAGTTTATACTTTTTATATAGGTACCCATTGGACAGTCATTATTAGATAAACTTAAAATTATTATTTAATTTTAGTATTGGTGTGTTTTTTGGTCTAAGAATTTTTACAAAATACATGTCAATATTTTTTTGAAATTTAGAGTTGTTTTTAGTTTGGCTATCTCCGATGCCTAATTATGTACATGATGTAATGCGTTTGTTGTGTGTGTGTAAGTATATATATATATAGTTACTCTTCCTAGTTAGATTATTTTGAAAGTAGATTGTTTAATTGGAAACGATCTAGTTTTTCTCAGCCTTATTAGCTTAGAAAAAGCGAAGTCATCCTAGAAATCTTTTATACTTCTACGTGTATTATTTTCAGCTGTTCTACTATGTATTCGTTTAAATCATTGTAGTTTTTATGTACATTGTTTTGCCGAAAATATCGCACCCATGTAAAAAGGTCCTTTTGCATCGATGCTGACCAATTATAGTGCTTTGGATAGTAGCCATAAATTCGCACTTCGGCAATGCTTGACGTATATTTCGTTTACCAACCTTGCCAAAACATGCTAAAAAGCAGACACGTGTTTACATACAGTATTGCCGACCATAAAATATCTACTCGTATACTCCATGATTTAAAATTATAAAAGTGCGATACAGAAATTGGGTGGGCCATTGAGGCGAACGGGTCGTGTCATAAGACTTGAAAGCAATCAGAATTCATTGCGTCTGTAAAAATATTTTTATCCTAAATCGAGATATATATATAATATATGCGTATACATACGATTTTATAATAAAATTATCGAAAAATGTATACGTATAGACAGTGGTTTTTTTGCATATTTTTTAAAATACGATCTTAATTGTTATCTATATTGTTAATAGCTACCGTTTTCGATTAACGTTGCGCATTGCATTAACTTATTCACGATAGTATTTAGTTTTAAGAGTTTTGTGCAAGGTACATCAGTATAATATCCTCTCGATGATTAATGATAATTATTATTTGAGTTGATTTTCGTATACTATCATGGACATTTTCCGTCAATCGTCAGCTTTATGTTTCGAACATCAACAAAAAAACCAATATAGCTAGTACCTATATAATTATGTCTACATATAATGGCGTATTTGCGGGAGGTGCATGGATTCAACCCCCCGCCCAACCAGAGAGAAAAAAAATAGTTACTCAATGTTAAATCAATATTTTATACTACAGGTTTTCTAATAATTAGACCTTTAAACCCCCCTCCTCCTAATAAATTATTAAAAATACGCCACTGTTTTTAACCCATTGAATATATATTCGTATATATTGTATAAACTATAAGACATGAAAATTATTTGCTTTTCACTATATATACATTAGACACGGGTTTATCGTTTGCCGGCTATATGATGATTAAATTACAATGTACTGTTACAATATCTATAATGTGTAAATATTATTGAATGCCGAGAGAGGCCGTTGTCCCGAAAAACTTTATATAGAATCTTGGGAGGTCACGACTCGTGAGCGCCTGATTTCAGGAGAAGACATTATGCACTATGCACAAATAGTGCACTCGTATTGGTATATTATCATTTATTAGGTGAAGCTTAAGCTCACGAGTGAATAGCTATATAGACAGCGTATTAAAAAATGTACGCGTTATAAATTGTGAAATGATAATAAGTATGATAGTTAATAGGAAAAAATAGAAAATAAATAAATTTGCGAGAAACAATTATCAGAGATGAACCGATCATATTAAAAAAAAATGTCAACGAAACTGGTATAAATATATTGATTATGTCGAAAACTGCAAACATTTGAAATGTCATCGCCTCCGAATTGAAATAATATTATAGTTTTAGGTAGGTATACCCAAAAGTTAGTATCACATCGCGTCGGACGCGTCGCGTCGGTGTATTATAATCGGTTTCATTTCGGAACGGCCTATATATTACAGAGAAGGCCTCTCTTGTAATAATAATGATAATAATATTAATGTTGTCCTCGACACGATCATGAGCGAACGCATTTAATTTGTACATCTATACCTAACGCGCCGGACGCCATAAAAAAAATAAAATTAGTTTTTGTCGAAATGCACAGATGTGTGTGCTCATTATTATGCGCGACTAACTTATTTACATTGCATTTCATATAAATGGTTGAAAAACGAAACTTTTAACAGTTTTGGTTCAACACCTTTGTTGACAGCGGTAAATAGTAAGCTGCATTTCGAATTTTATGTTGTGTGTGTTGAGGTGTGACATGGGGAAGTACAAGCTTGAAGGTCCTAGGAATTTTGTTAAAACGTTTTTAAAATTTAACAATAAAAAACTGGCTTTCAACTTGAAACGTGAATAATTATAATAAATAAGTCCATCGCTCAAATAAAAATCCATCAAATCATTTTTCAACCTTATATTAACTGCTCCAATAACGTTAAAAATGTTGTTACATCTTCAACAGCTCATTCTTGTTAGGTTAGTTTAATTAAAATGTTAAACGTTACCTGCAGGAGATTACTAATCTAACTCTCTATAGTCCCATCCTCGCTAAATACCCCACTGATTAGTATTCAATTACTTCAGTAAGTACTAGTATTGATTATAAATACTATACCCACCATAGTATTTATTATTAATGGCTCTAGGTATTGATTTTAGTATAGCTATTGCCAAATAGGAACTACTGTATCTCGACGACGAAATTGTTTATTCCTACAAGTGAATTCCAATGTGGGTGCTACCGCCAACTCCTTGTGGGTATTTTTAATTTTCAGGTGGGGTTATATTTAAGGGTTAAGGGGAAGGGTTCAATCTCCTGTCACAATCCTATTTTTCAGTTTATGATATATTTATATTAAATATACTAATACGTGGTGCGTACAATAAAATACCAAATTTAATTTCCATGTAGTGCGCCAATTAATGTAGTATACAAGTACGTATCAATATTATACTTCAATATTTGTGTAATTTATATTTTTATTAAATATTTAATAAAAAATATTATAAATATGTCTATAGTTAAACTAGACAGAACGCTAATTGAATTATGTATAGTAATAAAACTACCTACATACATTATATTATAGGTATGTAATAAACATGTATACAGACATATATAATTAATATACATGCCCAGTATAAAACCAGAAAAAATCATTGATTCTTTTAAAATTGATAGGAGGCAGGATAATGAAAATTTTTTTTGAAAAACATTGGTTTATACAATATGTTTGATCAAATATGATTCTACACTCATCGTCGTGAGCTATTTGTAAGAGCAGAGCGTATGCTAAAACTGGGAGGGGGATGGAGGTCTATAGGATATAAAATGTATCAAGAATCGAATGATATAAACGATTCGAATTTGAACCCATAATAGATCTTATACTATAGACTACTATATACTAAGGTAAGCAGTATACTATAGCCTAAAGGGTTTAGGGTAAGCTATACTTAGTATATGATGGTATATACGTTCGAAATTTGAGCCCACAACTTTATGTAGGTACTGTTATATGATATCACACAGATACGCAATCACTTGAGCCACTATGCAGTGATCTTATCATACAGTAACCTCGATGTGACGATGCAACGATGCATCTAAATCTGAATCAATGCATGCGCATTATTATCGTGTATGGTTGAGAAGTAAATAATATATCGTATCATTATGATAGTATTTAAAACCTGTTAACCACCTAAAGGCTGAAAGAACATCTATGTGCAGTCACATGGCTCACGAAAAAAGCCTGTCAAATGAATTCACGAGTTTTAAGTTACCATGTGACAGTTAAGACTTAAGCAATATATACAATATATTATTATATTATTACATAAACAATGAGTATAAGAGAAAAAATAAATGGATACATGTATAATATACTATACTATAGGTACATGCAGACATTCAGTTATAGTCATGCCTGTATATTATAATATTTGTATACATGAATAATACTATAATATTTCGTGCACGTATAAATGCATGAGGTGAATCTTTCAAAGGTCAATACTTGTTTCCTCAAAAATTATTATTACGCCGTTAGAAATACATTTTTTTATATAATTCGAATTACAAAACACATTTTTATATTAAAACTATATTTTTAGTTTTTACTATTTTTTAATTTTTCCTTTTTACCTTTTACATTATGAAAGTATATAGAAAGTCTTTAACTGTTAGCTTGATACATTAGTTTTGCACGGGTGGCTCATCTAGTCACCCTTGTAGTCACAATATATCCATGGGTTAGCCTAGTCGTCGAAGTGTTCTATTTGTTGACGCGGCTTAGAACAATTTCTCAGTTTGAATAAAGGTTTGATAGTTGCCCCAACTGTATGTAGATACTAGGTTTCTTGATTGAATTTAGTTATTTGTTTTGTACATTCCAAAATTTGTTTCATGTATTGGTATTTATAGCGTTTTTGTATTCATATGAAATTTGATATATACTTTTTGAATATGTGTTGCCGTTTTGGAAGTAGTTATTTTGGAATATTCTTCAGTGGTTTCGTACTTTTAATAAAAGTGTGACTGTGGCTTCATATCAGAGAAATTTGTTTTCTGGTGGTACTGGCTTTGCGATATTTATTTTGTATAACAAAAATAAATAATTGTTATGATTTTGTTGTAATATTGTAATAATTATAAGGTACCTATTGCGATCCATAGGTAAATATTCTGCTTCGAAATATAAAATTTAAAACGTATGCTGACATTATTCAAAACTTAAAAATGATTAGATATGTTAAAAAAATTTGTTTTGTTACAATAACTTCCAAATTACGTAAAAAAATTCCAAAAACATTAGGTAATAACATTATTCAATGAAATACCTATAAGTGTTTATACCTTTAAAAGATTCGCCTTGTTTTTTTTTTCATCTGCGCCATATATTAAATTATATAGTTGTATTCATCTATATAGATTATTATTATTTTTACACTAATGAAACTTTCGTCCTGTGGGTATGATAATATTCATGGCAGAGGCAGACACGAATAACTTCCACACCGCTTCCCGTTCATGATGGTATATTATACGCACTTTCACCAGACTCTCGTCGCTCTTTTGTTTTTATTTCTTTTTCCAGTCGATGTACGACCAACGAGTTATATATATATTATACTGTCGGGCTATTCTGTGTAGACCGCCTACATTTTTTTCTTCTGAAGATAATAAACATTTATTCTGCCTATAGTTTTATACTATTGTCGTTAATCGTCATCGTTTCGATCTGCATTTTCGAGTCATTTAAATGACGTAAACATGCTAGGTATAATATAGACAATATAGGAAGTATTATATTATAATTCATATTATCGTCTCGTTGCAATTGTTGATGTAACAACACGTGGTGACTCCATCTCGCCACGATTTGACCCATATTATTATTCATCAATAATATTTTTTATCAATATTAATTGTAATACTGTAATTGAATTGTATTATGCTCTGCAGAATATGCTTTGACGTTAATGGATTTCTTACACCTTCTTGTTAATGTATAATATATTAATATATAATCATTATTATTTATTATTAACTAGCAGATCCCAAACTCAAAAATGGCTGCAACTCTTATGTGATTCGAACTTTGTTCAATTGAAGGGTCCAGTGCAACAACCTGGTATGTCCACTTATGGAAATTGTTCAGGAGAAGAAAAAAACATTTAAATTCTTTAATATTTGTCATACACTTTATGTTTATATAGAAAACATTTAGCATTCCTTTTTCTTTATTGATATTATGTATTCAAATTATAATTATATTAACACAAAAAATGTTATGACCTATAAATAAGATAAATTTATGGACTTACCAGGTTTCTTGCTCTGAAATTTGGTTTATTTCATTTTTAGTAAGATATACAATTTATTATATCGTTAATATGTGTGGTATTTTTTATATTTATTTTGAAAAAATATAGCATTCATTATAATGAATCAATAATATGAATTAAAATTACAATTATAATAACACAAAAAAAGTTATGACCTTATAATAGGATAAATGTATGGACTTACCAGGTTCTTGCTCATAAAATTGATTTTTATCATTTATCAGTATAACCAACATAATTAATTTCGGAGCAAAAACCTTGTATGTCCGGACATACCAGGTTCTTGCTCTGAAATGAAATAACCTGGTAAGTCCATTTTGCTTATATCTCTGTAACTAATAATCGGACATACCGGTTTGTTACACCGAATTGTATAGATTTATTTCCTCATAAAGAAACCACGATAAAAATTTTTTTTTTAAAAGTGGACATACCAGGTTGTTGCACTGGACCCTTCAATTGGTTTTTTAATATTCGGTGTGTAATAATGATGTTCAAATCTTAAAAAATTGAAAAAGTACTAATTTCTACTATTTCTATATGTAACCTGGCAACATTTTATAAACAAAATTCGTATTGAAAAAAAGCCTTTAAGTTTTTCCCAATTTTTCTTTTCATAAAAACCTAATTTTGAATAATATTCCAAACATTATAAAAAAATATTAGCCAACATATAATAATTATCTTGCAGGCCATAATACCTATACCATTTAGGTATATACTATAATATAATATATTGACATGACCGTCGTGGATTAGTATCATGATTTACGAATTTCGCATAAATCTTCATTGTTGGCGATCATCTCATATATGTACATAATATACGAAAACATAGGTTATTAGTTATACTTTATAATTTATTTGTCGATAAAATATATTCAAAGATCTAAACCAATTTCTTAATTTGAATACGTTTTGTGGTATGGTATTATTTTATGATGCATTTTGAAATAATGTGTAGCATTGTGTAATTACTTATATTTTATATATAGATAAGCCCCTGAGCCCGTGTTTTTATACTTTTAACTGAAAGAAAATATCATGCATATAATATATATTATATATCATGTATTTAATATAAAATATTATGATTTATAGACATCGAAATTATACCTAGTTGAATCTGATTCAACTGCAGCCATATGGCATCAAACTTATCTAATATATATAGGCAGTCAGCCACTGGCGTCGATAGACATTATCGTGGTGAATAATCATCATTATTACTTAATAATATAATGATATTATACTACGTATACTATAAATATTATAATAATTAATAATACGTATTTAATAATATTGCGAGAGGGAAATCAACATTCATGACTGTACTCGTATTAATATTTAAAGTTAAAGCAAAGTACATTTTTAAAAATACATTTTTACAATTTCAGTATACATCAATCATCAATTAAACGTTATATGATATTGTCTTTGATAATAAAATTAATAATACATTTATATACACATTATAGTAATAAAATCATTTTTTTATCCAAGGCAAACGAGTCGTAAATAAAATCGTATGACATTAGCCTAGGTTAAAATACAGTTGTGTGTATATTGTATAGGTATACCATGGATGTAATAATTATCATTATACTTTATTATAATACTATTCTATACCATGGTTACCGTCTGTTGCGTTTCTCGTACATGAAAATAATTTCCATCTAAAGACATCTGTAGCGAGTGTATCCTGTATTATACGATACAAAAAACAACTCCGTGGAAAAAATAATAAGGTTTCCGGAACCCATCATGTCTTGAATGAACAATAGTGAATAGAACGAGAATGTTCTTTTTCGTCGACTGGCGTGAGAATAATAATAATAATAAATAATCAACATATTTATTTTCGCCTTTATGGCCATTATCATTTACTCATGAATATCATTAGGGTACCGTGTACGTTGTATAGTAATAATGAGCGTACAAAAAGTGTAGGAAGACCTTCGACAGAGTTATTCGTTTCGGCCTCAGTACGATGTCAATGTAGGGAGTTTGAATAATGTGTTTAATTATTATACTTATACATCATAGTGTACCTTCAATCATTAAAAAAAAATTTAACAATTTAGATACCAAAAGGTTTTATACTCTGTAGTTGGTTCGTAAGAAAGTTTTTATGTGAAATTATATTTTCGAGAAATTAAATTAACTTTGTAATATTTTTATGGATTTTCTTTTTGTACACAATAACTACTGTAGTTATATTTTTATAAATTTTAATTTCAACTATTTTTTTTAATCAATGAAATATTTTAGAAAACTGATAATGATATTTTATATTATTTTATAATATATTATACGATTCAATTTCATAGTTATTCATTATTATTATTTTAGATTCTGAGCGGAGCGATGAATGTATTGATTTTACCATGATGTGTGTTTTTTTTTTTTTTTTGTGTCTGTCATCACGTTTTGGGGCAGTAAAAATGCTTCGATTTTTGACTTCAGTACCTCGTTCGATCAGAAAGTGAATCTAGTTGGTACTTTGGGGGTCAAGAGTAAAAAATTCTTAATACTTTTCTAAATAATTGAGAAAAACAAACTAAAAATTAAGGGGAAAACGAGAAATTTTACGCACACTCATTTTTCGACAAAATCGATTTTGGTTTTTGATGTAACTTTGAAAAAAATGACCATAGATACATGCAATTTTCACCTAATGTTTATATAAGTATATTCTATCTAATTTTCAAAAAATTTCGACTTAAGTTGAACTATTCATAGGCATTTCAAATTTTCGATCATTATTAGTTTTTTTAAAATTAATATTGATAAAAATTTATTTGTTAGGCAGAAAAGCTTGAAAATTTAATACAAGGCTCTTAACATATTGTTACAATAGCAGTTGCAAAATAAAAGGAATACATAGTCACAATTTTTTTTTTAAGCATTCAAAGTTTGAGTTTTGACAACATATTATGTAAAAATCACGAAAATACAGAAATTATTTTAAGCTAGAAATTCATAAAAAATTTTCTTTTTATATCTAAGATTTGAAAATTTAATACAAGGCTCATAATATATTTTTACAATAAAAATTGAAAAATAAAAGAAATGATTAGTCACAATTTTTTTTTACAAACATTCAAAGTTTGAATTTTGACAACATATGTAAAAATCACGAAAATTCGCAAATTATTTCAAACTAGAAATTCATAAAAATTTTTCTTTTTAAATCTAAGATTTGAAAATTTTTAATAATCTATAATATATCCTAGACAGATAAACCGTCTTCGCTCAGAATCGTTTTTTGTATACAATGATATAATATCATTGGATTCAAATTTAATTCCATCCATTACAGTAACCCACTTGTAACCTACTGTACAGCAGAGCGACATACACGACTTACCCGTCTTTTTTAATATTTTATTCTAATTCGAATCGTTTGTATACTATCCACCTACAACCTACACTCTACCTACATATTATATAGTGATATAAAAAGTAGAATTTAATTTTATTTAGTTATTTATATAGTGGACACTACTAGCAGTAGTAGGTATATAGTAGTAGTAATACGTAATAACTAACAACCATTATAATATAGCTGGCAATATTGTAATAAATAATGGTAAATTAAAATAAAGAACAAATTAATTATAAGATTATTTTAATTTTAACACTCAAAGCATTAAGTTATTGAAAATATGGTTTTATATATTAATATTTTATATAGTTGGTATTTACGATCTACGTCTATTTTTGACTTTTTTACTTAAATTAATACAATAACTAAAATAAAAATACAAAAAATCAATAATGCATTAATGCCTGTACAATAATTATTAGTTTATTTATGTGGGATGTTTCACCACAGTATTCATAATATTTTCTAATATATCTACACACGTCCATCATATCTATAGATTTAAAAACATATTCAACTTATAATATACTATCCTAGCATTTACTTACTCACTTGAAAATAAATAGATTTCAATTTTAAAATTATTGTCCAAAATCATTTAGGGATTCTTTGTTACGTTTTAAGGTTTCTTTGTTTATTAGGTGGTTCAAAGAGTACTATTTAAAAGTCGTAATGGCTTAAAAATATACGCATTGTCATTTGTCCTCCATGGCGCACGTGGAGTGTAATAATAATTTAAGCAATTATATTATTTTCGACGCTTTATTTGCCGGTAGCTAAAAGGAGTGCTGCATGCGTTGTATATCATATTTTATTGCGACATCATTAAAATCTAAAACTCATGTAAACAAGTAATAACTTAACCGTTACATATCAAACATCATTACGACAAAACTTTCAACGCGCAACCATTTTGACATTTTGTTTGTCAACGAGTGCCCGAACTCTTGCCGCTGATCGTTCTCAACATCTCAATCGATGTGATGTCATCTAGGGCAGCTGCTATATTATCTACGCTACTGGCTATTAATTTATTACTTATTATGATAATGTATTATAATTTATAATCAACAAACATATATACAGAGCCGTATTTAGGGGGGAGCTACAGGGTACTGTTGCCCCGGGCGGCTGAGTAGGAGAGGGGGGCTAATTTTTTTATAATTTAAATTTGTATTTTGTATAATGATTAATGAGGCGTATTTTTTGTTTTAAAAAATTAGGTTATAATTATAATTCAAAATTATAATTTATAAAATAAAATGATTAATTTTTAAAATTTGAAAGTCTGTTTAAAGTCATATAGTTTTTTTTTCTTTTACCGATTGGAAAGTGGTACCTATAGGGTTACAGTAGTATTACTTAAACAGTTCATATTGAACTCTTGGCCACTGGTTGTATGTAGCTAGTACCTACCATGTTATATTACATTTTATGTTTATACATCACTATAAATTTATGGAATGCGCGTTACTTATATACAATATTACAATATAACTATAACGAGGACTCAATTGACATCTCTGTGACCAAATAATCTGAATTTTAAAATGGTCATCTATTTGTCCAAAATGGTGGTTACAAAAACGTAGTTAATGTTTTAAAGACTCGTTTTTTAAACAGCAACAAAAACAGGTATCATTATATTAAATTATATCGGTCATTATATACGTAGACATTACCGTAGGTAACTTAATCCTGCTTTTTTAATCTTTAAAACAATGATGAAGGTAAAAAGAACCACAATTTTTAACATCCCCAGCCAGAACTGTGGTATGTGCGGTCAGGTCGGAGCTGTTAAAGTAAAAGTGTATGTATATACTTATTTTATATAGGTATCTATATACACACACAAACACATATAAATCACGCACTCATAGGTCATCCGTTCCGTATAAAAATAGCATTTGGGCGTCGTACGCACGCTCGCTCAAACGGCGGTATGCTCGTATACGGCTTCCGGAACCTAAGCGCGCATATAAAATTGTACAATATAATAATCTAATGTTGAACAGCATAGAAGACGTAATAATATTTTTTTACTCTTTGAGCACAGTTATAATGGTTTTCCGAAGTGAAAATATGGTATGAAAGCCTAGGCCAGTTTCTAAATTACTAACATACAGCTAGGGTAAATCACTCCCATTTTTCTATAAAAAATGAATTTATTCAATTCTGATTGTTGAATTTTTATTTTGTAAATATAGATAGTTGATGTTTTTAAATAATTACAAATATTTTATAAAGTATTTAAGGAGTGTGATTGTCGATGCTAACTTTTTTTCAAAACGAGAATCATTATTTTTTCATCAAACGACTCTTGAACAATAAGATATTTACATATGTAGATTCATTCTACATCAAAATGAAAACGAGTATAGTTTTTGATTAATTTAACTTTGTGTACTTTTAATTAATATTTATTGTAATAAAATTTTAATTCATTTCAATGGATTTATAAAATTTTTCCAAGTACAATAAATATCTATTACATTTATTTTATTTTTTGTGAAATAATCTTTAAGAACTATTGTCTATTATCCTTATAGTTAATACATTTTTATAACTCAATAGTACTTAAGTAGATTTTTTCAAAAATCATCAGTTTACAGAAAAAAAGTTTGGTTCTCATCTGAAAAAAATAATGTTTTACTGTCGAAGAACACACTTTAAAATTTAAATCAATAGTTCTTAACCCCGAGGGGGGAGGGGACGTGAACAATATTTTCATCATGACTATATATTATGGGTATTATATACCCTAGATATATTAACAAACTTCTATCTTATAGTGGTGAGGGAGAGGGGCATCGTATACAATAATATGAAATTGGGCATGGATCTCAAAAAGATTGAGATCCCTTAATTACTTTAAATAGTAAAAAAAAAACTGTTTAATTGAAAATTGTGGACTCTAGTACTTACACTTAAAAATTCCATCAATTAGAAATTTAAAAATGTATTATTAAAGAAAAAAATATACATTCATCACCACTACCGTGGAATGAGGTTGCTTGGCGATTTTTAATGTTTTTATGTACCTACCTACTAATTTCATAATATCATAATGTCGTTAAACTGTTAAACTGTTAAAGGCGATTTCTTATCGGCACTCCGAGCTACCTATTAATTATCACTTCCGTTCATCGTCTTTTTTTATTGCAGAACACGTCACTTTCGCAAGTATCGTTAGGTTATAATAGGTTAACTTTTACTTTTGAAAACAAAATGTCATTCCTGCGCATGGATTGATAGTAACAATCAATATATGACCGTATAAAAAATGAATCATTATATTGTATCCCTGCGTGCAAAGCAAACATCATTATTAAACTAGTTCGAAAATTATCGACTGGTACAACATAATAATATACCTATATTTAGCTATATATAATAATATTATTGTATATTACCATGTTAGGTAACGCTATGCAGCAGCTGCTTTATTAATATAATAATTCTTTTTTGTATACATAATTGTCAGCGTTTCAGCAACCGGATGAATGTTTTTTATAATTTTGTTGACATATTGGTCCGAGGAAGTATTTTAACTTTGGATTTTTGAGTTAGTGCAATCAAAAATCAAGGACGCGTGAGCTAAAATAGACGTTGAGCGTTTTCTCAAATCTCTATATGTATGCGTGTTTAATTGATAAGCACTAAGCGTAGAGTTAAGAACTATTTTTTATAGCAATCAGTCAGTATAGATATATAATAAAGTCATAATGTGTCACACTTGGGCGCAGTAACTTTGGTGTCTTTGCCTATTACATAAGGATGTGTTAGTTTTAATGTTTAATATTATTTATATTATAAAATTAATAATTGTTATTTATTATGCCACATTTTCATAGGCGCCCGCAGAAATTTTTCTGGGGGGGGGGATGTTAGGATTTGAGGATAAATATCATAATTTTACTATAGGTGTTTTAAAATAATAACCTTTTTCCTGACAAAAACATCTAAACTTAGTTATATAAAGTTCAATTTTTTTTTTTTGGCTATTTATAAAAAAGGTATTACCATAATATAATGTAATAATTAACTAGGTTGAAGATAAGCTACTTTAGGACATCATGGGGACGACCACGTTTTATAGTCTTCGATTGATGGGGCTGACATTTAACCTGTAATGCTGTGGACCGCTTGCTTTGCATAAAACATCAAACATGAGATACAAGAATACAAGATAACGATGTTTTTAGTAAATAAAAAAGAAAAGTAGATTATCGCTTTCGCTACTGTTGAAATAACCTCGAGAATCCTTCGTACATCATCGATATACGAAATAGCATCCGGTAATATCATCAGAATCAGAAAGTAGATCAATCATCAGTGGTATGTGATAATTTCCAATTGATTGTTTTTGTAAACGCTCTTTAAAACGACTACTAAACTAGTTTAAGAATTTAAGCTGTTTTTGTATAATACACATTATAAATTAGAGGGCAATTACCGGGTACCTAATCTACTAGACGGATGTCTGACTAGAAAATATGTTCTTAAGTGTTCAATGTTTCAAAGAGGTACATTTTAGTTAATTAGGAAAAACAAAATATTGGTACATTTAGTGTTCACAGTCCAGAATTTATGTAATAAAATATTTCAAGTGTGTAGTAATTTTAATAATTAATAATATATGTATAAATGTGATATTTTTTTAAATTGATCTTTAGAATACAGCTCGGCAGCACATATTATGATATTATATTATTTGGTAGGTACTTAATGTTTTATTAAATTTACAATAGTTTAGAATGTAATACATTATTATAAGTAAAATATTACCACGTTTAAGTTCAAATGTTTTATATTTCTTGTACACATTGTTGAAATTCATATTTTCTTAACTGTCTACTGCTCTTAATAAATAATGACATAAACATATTATTCTAATTATATTTATGCTAGGTCTACCGTGTCGCGTATAATATGGTTTATGTTTGCTTGTATATTTTTTTTTCTGATTTGTTATGATAATAATAATAGAATTTATAGAACCAATGTTTTTACGACGATTTCGTAAATCGTTTTTACCTATACTTAAACTTTCAATAAGTTTTTACAATAACTGCAAACAATGCAAACCAACAAAATATAACAATAAATTTGATAAAAAAAAAATTTAATTTAATTTAATATATGCATAAGATAATTTCCATGACCAATTTTGAAAAAAAAACATAATAAAATTCAAAATCGAATATTTAACATTGGTTTGACGTTACATACAAATTACCTATAGTTAATACGTGCTAAACTGATAAAATAATAAATGTATTGAATTTGTATAGTAATACTTGGTACATTATATATTATATTATATAAATAATACTACGTTTTAAAATAGTTATGTAGATTATATTTAACCATTTTAACCTTGAATGTAACTATACTGTTTTGGTAAGTTATTTTGTTTTATCATTTGCTCTATTTCGCGAGTACATTACATTAGCTATATTTTCTTTATTAATTACTATAATGTTTAACATATACTGTGATTATTGTCTTACTAAAATTTCCTATTTCCATGAGATGAAAATTATATGTCTTATGGTAGGTATAGTCACTGAAATGAAGGGGAGAAAAAAACAATTATTGATTTATAATTTGTCCAATTATTATTAATTGAAATGTGTATTATACCTACACATTCTTATTACTATAATTATATTTTTTATCATCTTATATATTATACGAAAAATAATCTATTATTATGAATGGTTTAGACTTTAGTTCTTTTTACGATTGGTATAGTGGTATAGAACTAATTAGGTATCCCCTATTACTTTTTGTTTAACATTTTATGTAATGTACTTAATATTTTACATGGAAAAAGGTTAATTAACTATTTGCTTTCTGTGGCGTTATCGCGGTTACCAGGTTACCTATCGGCTATCACTAAGATATCTTAGTTCATCATAAATTTTGAGAAAATCGATTTTAGATATTGGTGTAACTTTAAGACATATTACTGTAAAAACATGACATTTTCACTGAATGTTTATACTAGAATTTTCTATACATGCTAAAATTTTCAAAATATTTAAAATCTTTTAGTTTTTATTTTTATTCGTTGGGTTAGAAAGCTTCAAAATTAATACAAGGCTCCTAATAAATTGTCACAATGGTAGTCAAAAACTATTGGTAAAATACATATAGTTACTACAATTTTTATTAATAAACACAGGAAATTCAAATTTTGACAAAATACGTAAAAATCATGAAAATTTGCAATTTATTTTGAGTTATAAATTCATAAAAATGTATATTTTAAAATCTAAGGTTTGAAAATGCAATACAAGATTCTTTATGAGTTTGTCTACTTCTATCAAATAAAAACTGTCCTAACCGGAAAGTCAAATTAAATTTTTATGAGCATTTACCTACATTTTTTTTCTTGAAATAATAACAACGTAATTAATATAGTATATAACTTATCTTAGACTGACAAACCGTCTCCACTCAGAATCGTTTGTCGTACCTATATATTACAGTAGCTCACTTGTAACCTACTGTAGAGCAGAGCAACATCCACTTACTTGTTTGAAATAATCAACAAGTTCATAGGTACATTTTAGATTCTGAACGAAGTGATGAATGTATTGATTTTACAATGATGTGTTTTTTTTTTTGTGTCTATGTACAGCATAACTAGTCGAAATAATGCTTCGATTTCAAACATTGGGGGTGGTTTCCGATGTAAAATTGAATATCCTTGGTGCATTATAGAGGTCAAAAGTAAACATTTTCCGACAGTTTTTAAAAAAATCGAGAAAAATAAAAAAAAAAAAATGACAGAAAAACGGGAATTTTTAAGCAAAATCAGTTTTCGACCAAATCGATTTTTTTATATGGCTGTCATTCAAAAACTAATCACTGTAAATACTTGAAATTTTCACCAAATGTTTATGTCAGTGTTATCTATATACAGTTTAATTTTCAAAAATTTTGACTTTTTTTGAGTTATTTATAGACCACTGAAATTTTCAATTTTTTTGAGAAATTTTTTTTGAAGTGTCGGTAAAAAAATTTTGGACAGACAAAGTTTAATTTTGACAACATACGTAAAAATCACGAAAATTCGTAAATTATTTTATCATAGAAATTTATAAAACATTTTCCTTTTATACCTAAGATTTGAAAATTTAATACAAGGCTCCTAAAATATTTTTACCATAGTAGTTGAAAAATAAAAGAAATGTATGGTCACATTTTTTTTTTTTACAAGCATTTAAATTTTAATTTTGACAACATACGTAAAAATCACGAAAATTCGCAAATTATTATAAGCTAGAAGTTCATAAAAAATTTTCTTTTTAAATCTAAGATTTGAAAAATTAATATAAGGTTCCTTACAAATTTGACAATCTTTATCACAACAAAAATGTCAACCGGAAATTCAAATTAAATTTTTATTAGCATTTGAATTTCAAATATTGACAGAAATTCGTTAAAAACATGAATATTTGAAAATTATTTTGTAGTTCAAAATTCATAATATTGTTTGTATTTATATCTAAGGTTATAAAATTTAACACCAAGTTTTTCATAAGTTTTGCTTCAAATATATATAGAGAAAATTTGATGCGTCATTATAGGAAAAATGTTTTGAGCGTTTGAGTTTTAAATTTTTATGAAATCGCGTAATGATAACGATTTATCCTCAAACGAGTCAAACGAATTTAAATATTATTTGTTATACTTCAAAAATTATAAGTCGTAGATACTTGAAAATTTCACCAGATATTTAGATCGGAAATTGAAAAATTGAAAATTTGTTCAATAATTGTACCACAGATTATTATAACACATATATATTAGACGAGATGATTATATTGTGATTACGAAATGTTTTCATGGATATTAGAGAAGAATTTGTTTGAAAATTTAATACAAAGTTCCTCATAAGTTATTCTTATAGTAATTAAAAAATTATAAAAATACGTAGGCACAATTTTTTTTTATTAGCATTTGAAGTTCAAATATTGACTAAATATGTAAAAATTACGAAAATTCGCAAATTATTTTAAGCTAGAAATGTATACAAAATTTTCTTTTTAAATCAAAGATTTGAAAATTTTGAATTATCTATAATATATCCTAGACTGAAATCATCTCCGTTCAGAATCGTTTTTCGTATACAATGATACCTATCATTGCATTCAAAACTAACCTACCCTAGTCAGAGGTTCATCCCACCACCTAATGTACAGCAGAGCGACATCCACTTACCCGCTTTTTTTAATATTCAGTTACACAAGTTATCAGCGCGCTTATAAAACATTGAACAATTATTATTTTAAAAATGATGCTCGTAAAATACAATTTTCAAATATTATGTATACCGTACAGGTATTTTTATTTTGAAATATATAACTATACGCATAATGTAATGACAAGACTAAAACATTTACTTAGATAAGTGGACGACTAATCCATAGATATCACCAATTGATTTGTAATTTTATTAGGTACCTAATTATAATATTGTAATTTATATTACAATGTCCCATTATATTATTCTTACTATGCTATCAAGATCAACCAACCACTCCGTCGATGTGTGTAGAATGTATATAACAAATTTCGATCACACCTTATCTTTTTTATAGATCTAGTACCTACTATATATTTTTTATCCGCTTGTTAACAATTTATCATTTGTTTAATTTTTGTAGTTAAGTTAAATATGTATTAACTTCTTTTTTGATATATCCTTTATATTTTCCACTCAAAAAACCATCTTGAACATTGGTTAAATAAAAATAAATAAATACAATTATATTTTACATTTTCAACTGTTGTACTTTTCATTATTTTATTTTTTAACCCTTCTATTGCTATTGATTAATAAGTTGATGCTCGAATATTTATGATTTACGATATTTTGGCGCGGGTAAACACTTAAACAGACAATGTGCAAAACCAAAATTGTACCTATGTTATGCATGATGGTCATGAATTCATGATGTATAATAATCTATACAGCTTTATAATGCTTTATAGCCCGTTATTGTTACAATGATATTCAATGGCTGAGAACGCTAATGAACGGTAGTGCCGTAGTGCCGGTGGCTAGACTATACCGACTATAATAACTTACCTGTTAAAGCCATACATAATAATGCTATGTTATTACATAAGTACTCATTCCTCGACGTCGTAATATTATATACCTACGCGGCTACGTGCACCGGACGCGTTGGAGGAGCGCGTGCGACCGACCTGCGGAACGAAAGACGATGACGTCGATGACGATAGATACGACGCGCAACGGCAAGATTGATGTGAGGGGGAGTGGTAGAAGGGGGAAACCGCTAAACCCAAACACAAATTTTATTGCTGTAATGTTTTTTTGCCGAGCCGGTGACCAGTGACCGTGGTAATTAGTAAGTCGGTTAGTCGGTAACCGCTGGGCGAATAACTGATACTATATTATTATTACAAAATACGATCGGCTTACGGCTATACACCGACTTCGTTGTTTGAATTCGAATTGTACGATAGGATCTACATTTTAAACTGGGATTCGCAAACTGTCAGGTTAAAACACTCAAAACATTTTTCAATTCAAAAGAAGCGTACTCTACTAACAGTTAGCACTGAAGTACCCATCGTTGTATCGCATTCTGTATTCTGTACACGAATTTATACTGTTTACAGCCAGTAAATAGTAAATACCCAGTACCCACATGACTCTTCACGGCCCACAATTAAAATTAGTTTTAATGACTTCATTATGGCTATGCGTATTGTACTGTGCCATACTATAAAAAAATAGTATAACAGAAATAACAGGCATGGTTATGCTTATGCATAATATGCGATATGCATACGCCATACGGTTGCGTATAATGCGAATTGCGATCTCCACCAGTTTAACATAAATTGTGCGCGCGCGTTACCTCCACCACTGCCAATCAACCTTTCCCCGCCATACCTACAAAATGATGTCATTTGATAACAATTTCCTACCACCTTTTGGTAGTGACTGGTGGCAAACGAGCAAACGACAATACGACATCTCTCCTCCAGTCCCCACTCACCAGACGACCAGTCCACCAGTTGTAATACTCCTTCTATTTCACTATTCCAGTCGCTTTCCAGCAATCAGCTTGTCTGGTGTTTCAGTGATTCCAACTTCCAACAGCCGTCAGCTAGTTGTTCCGCTCGTCACTTGTTGTCACCGGCCGAAAACGTAACTGCTAACGCGAATTTATTATTCGATTTTGCCGTAGAGTCAAACAAACAGTACGTGTAACGGTTGTCAATTTGTCACCAAACGCTCGCGCGTAACCAATTGCCTTTTCCAGCCGCCGTAGGATTTTCGGTGGAGGTGGTGAGATCCGTTTGAGCCGCCGCGTATTGATTTTTTTCACACTAGGGTGTGGACCCCGCTTATCGTTTCAAACGGCTTTCCTATTGTCGTTTTTCGGTTCCTCCGTCGCAAATCGCGACCCGTCGGCCGTCCGTTTAGCATGAACCGTTTGTTATTATCACAAGTACTTTGATGCTCACAACCAACCCACGCCCATTTTTAGCGCTTCTTGTGTACATTTTTACCAGTCCCAATAATAATTGTCACTTTTCTGTTGTTCTCCACAGACGTCGTCAAAAAAGACCACTACCATGACCACCGCCCCGGCCAAGCTGTATGGCAAGAACCTGAGCGAATACGACGAGCTCGATGTCGACCAACTTCTCTCTCAATTGTCACCAGAAGAAATCAGCATTTTGGCCAAAGAAGTTGATCCAGATGTAAGTACCTAAATTTCAGTACTAGGCCCATTTGTTCACATAAAATTATTTGTCGCATAAGTCACAGTGCATTTACATTTGTCACAATTTTATAGCATAACACTAACTAGTGACCATTTGTGACATTTATATGATAATTATAATTCTTCCATTTTAAATGATGTAGGTATACCTAATTATATTAGCAAACAGAATCCAAATGTATAGGGTTTTGAAACCTTGTAAATATGTTTCCATTTCATTTACTGAGTACCTACTGGATTATTATATCTTTAAAATGTTGTTAGATTGCTTACTCTTGAAGAAATATGTAACTATTAAATTACATCATATAAGAAATATATGTTTAACTATTACTATACATACTTAGGTAAGTACTAAACATAAAAAAATTAACAGTACCTTTTTTCAGGACAACTTATTACCACCATCAGAGCGTTGTAGTTATGAATGTAACAAAGAAGCCACCGGACCATTAAACAGAAAAAAACTGATCGAACACATTAATAAACAGGCTTTAGAAACGCCTGATCTTCCAGAAATTAAACCATATGTTGCTGGAACTATACGGGGAAAAAAGGTAAGATCACAGTACACCAGAATATATTTATATTAGGTTAAATTTATTTTTTTTTAGGAAAGAAATATTTTGTTGACACTTTTTTAGAACTATTTTTTCTTTGATGTTTTTATATATTAAACTGGTACCAAGATATTAGATAATAATTATGAAATTTGTCATCAATTGTTAACCATAATTTTGATTAAGCTATCATATAGTATGTGGTTTACCCATGTCTTTACAAATATAGTATGCAGTCTACAGGCAGCTTAAAAAAAAATATATATATATATATATACTATATACATAGTTGTAAATCATTTTACAAATAAATTAATAATTACAAAATAGGTTTTTCAAAAAAATTGTTGCCAAGAATAATGAATATTGTGATGTTTTATGTTCATTCAGTATAGCAACAATTAAAATTACAAAAACTGCCACCATATTTCTCAAAAATCCATTTATTTATTCCACGCCACCATATCCCCATTAAATACCCGAAATATATACCATTTGTATCATATTTATTATGTTAAATTATATATAACTTACAATAATTTTATCTCAAAATGAGGTCAGGACTTGTACCATACATATTTTTAACATATTGAGTTTATGACTGCATATAAATTGTAGTGTCGCATTATAAGTGACGTACTGAGCGTTTGAGTCCATATATTTACAATATGTCTAAGTATTGTTATTGAAAGTCATACAGTATAAGGCTATTAAGACAAAGTGTTCACTGAAGAAAAAGATTAAACTGTATCTTTTAAAGATAAACTTGGGCGCGCGTAAAAACCAGCTGGTCACAGGTAAATCACATCCTACAGCAGCTGGTAGAACATGTTTGCCAGTAAACTACATACTTTATGACAGTCTTAGGTTTTGTTATGATTTTTTGAACCTCTAAAATATACCACTAAATTGCATATATTATTCAATATTTTGAATATTTTATGATAAAATGGCTGAAACAAAATGTTGAATCACTCTGTATATACTTATATTCATATTTTAATTGCATTTTAAAATAATTACATTTAATGCTGGAAATTGAGATTAAAATTTTAAAATTAACTACTGATGAACTAGTAAAAAAAGCTATGTACTACAACAAACAAAAATACATTTTCTCAAACTCTAAAGCTCTACTTAGATATAATATTAAAAATTAAACTAATGTATCAATAAAATGTATTGCTAATAAGCTGATTCATTGGTATTGGTATTGACACTAAAAATATTTTGCACCTAGTGAGCTACATCTCTGCGGGCGTGCCTGCACTAAACGTTTAAAAACAATTACATATTAACACATAATAGTCAATAATATATACTAAAAAAAAACTATTTTGAATCACAATTTCATGAAACAAAAATATATTGTTAACATATCACAATTCATCCAGAAAAAATTTGCAAATTTTTATATTTATGTGCTCCAATTCTATGTATTTGGTTCAAAATACTGTTAGTACATTTTGGAGTTGAGTATAAAATCATTCAATTAAAGGTACAAATTATGTAGTTTAATATGATAAGAGTTGATTATTTCCTGTTTCAATTTTAGAGAAAGTTTGTATAACATAATATCAAAGTTTTAATGTGAATATTATTTAAAGAGTAAATATAATATCAATAACTTTTAAATATAGGCTAGGTTCCTAATTTAAAAATTAAAAGTAGATTTGACAATTTTTAAACTAATTCCTGAAGAATTCTGAATTACAGTAGAATACTAGAATGTATTAAAGTTATGAATTTAGTATAGTTTTGGCAATCTTCCTAAAGAAATCGTCCATTTATCCTTCAAATTTTTATCGGTATTTTTGTTTATTTGAACATATTATGAAATTGTTTTGTAATATAGAGTATAAACAAAATTAACTTAGTTTCATGCTATGAGGACCACAGTAAATATGTTTGTAGCCTTAAACTATTTTTAAATTTTAAATTATGATTATTCTGTACTAAATTTGTTACAGTGGGTGGCACCTGAAACCAATGGTAACACTGAACATGAAGATAAAATTGCCATTGATCTTGATGATGAATATGGTGATGCATTAAATACCGCATCACAAGAAGAAATCATAGATTTGGCCGGTATTTATATATATATTTTCTGTAATTCATTTCTATGAACATTAGTTGATTAATCTAGTACATTTAAGGGAGACAAATTAAATGCCCCTCTTTTATACTTTTTGACCGTTTTGTAACTTCAAAGTTGTAACATTCCTACTTAATATTTGTATATTTAAGTATACTATGTAATTAAAATTGGTTTATTTCATTAAACTATAATTTTAGCTATACTAGGATTCCATTCAATGATGAACCAAGACCAATACCATGCTTCACTATTGAATAAAGGTCAGCCAGTTGGCTTAGGATGGGATGGTGTTACTAAGGCAACACAGCCTAAGGTTTATCCCCCAGAACCACCCAATCAAACAGATCCAGAAGAAAGTATTAAACGGGTACGTGATGATGATCCTAAGCTACTTGATCTCAATTGGAACAACATTAAAGTAAGTACATTATTTATTTATTTGTTTGAATATAAAAGTGTATACAGTGAAATCTTGATAACTTAAATGTCTATAAATTTAATTTTTGATAACTCAAAGGAATGTCTAGACCACCACATTTCAATTTGTGCTAACAAATTTTTTCTTTTTTGCTCTCGACTAATTTGAAAAATTTTTAGTTCATTGTATATATCATTAGTTAAATTACAAAATGTCTAGTAATTGTAAAGTGATATAATAATATTTCTTATCCTAGAATATTTCTGATGAAAAGTTTGAGAGTCTATTCAATGCTTTAGTGGAAAATACTCATTTAGAAACATTAAGTTTGGTAAATGTTGGACTTACTGATCGGTTAGCAGACAAGCTAGCTGAAGCATTAGAAAAAAATTGCACATTACGTGTTTGCAAGTAAGATTGCTATTAATAAAATAACTAATTTTCTGTTTTTACCAAATATTATAGTTATATTCTCATAATTGTTACATTAAAAGAATAAAATAAATATTTTTCATCTTTTTATGATTTGTTTAGTGTGGAAACAAATTTTATTAGCCCTGTAGGAATAATTCATTTAGTCAAGTCTTTATTGAAACAGAGATCTTTGGAAGAATTCCGTGCCACTAACCAGGTACATTTTTTTGGCGATTTCAAATAATAATTCTAGGTCAAATTTTTAATTAATTATTCTATTTTCAGAGATCCCAAGTATTGGGAAATAAGATAGAAATGGAACTTACTAAATTGATTGAACAAAATCCAACCATTCTTAGACTTGGTTTACATTTGGAGTACAATGATGCTCGTCATCGCATTGCATCACATTTACAACGCAATATTGACAGGAGTAAGTTTACTTAACCATTCTTAAAATCAAATATTAATAATAATAATAATTGGTTATTATTGTTTAAAAATAGTTCAATAACATTTTTTTTTAAGATCATTCTGATATTTAGGGATTATGGTTATTTAAACATAAAAATGTCCAGCCATGATTATTAATCAATAAGATAATATATTGGTTTTGTAATTTTTAACTAACTAGATCTTGTATTTTTTTTATGAAAAAATAAATTTTCTTTTTACAATATAGAATTTGTGGAAATAGAGTTAACACTTAACAGTAATAGTGCTAACTTTGTTCTTATTAGGCTCACAAAATTTTTTTCTATAATAATTCAAATTATTATTTGATTATATTAGGTTTAATTGTTATATTAATTTGGTCTTGTGTTATAACATAAGACTATTTATATATTTTGAATTTCCCATCTCCTAGAATCTAGATTATTAAATGAATTAATTTATCAATATTATTCATTTAGAAATTAAATTTAGATTCTATTTATATTTTATTGGTTAATAATGTCATTTTCTGGACTTTTTAATTAACAATTTATAATTTTAAAGCTATATATAAGAATTATAACTATTAGAAATTGATAGTTATGTGTATCAATCATTCAAATTTTTGGCCTAAGTATTAAGTCACGTAGAGGCTTATGTGTTGTTGTTGACATCTTAGTTCCAGGTATGATGTCCGATCATGTTTTATCAAGTTCCCTTATTCCTTTGTTTATCTATGTTTGGGTTTTTTTCTTTACATAAAACATTAAAAGTTAAAATATATGTAAATGCATGATCTATATTAGTGTCCATAAAGGCCATTCAAAATATTTATTTATTTTTATTATGATTTTGTTTACAATCATTTATCAATTATTGCCAATCATCAGATTGCCGCCTTGGCGTCCAAGCTAAATTCAAATTGGCTGAAACTAAACACAATAATCAGTCGAGTTTTGAAATTGTATCAACTGAATAATATTTGTATGTTTCCATTGTCGTACAGTTTGTGTTATAATCATGTACATATTTTTTGTTTGAAATTCAGCTGACCTGAGTCTTAACCATTTATTCTGTTATTTTTCTCATACTTAATCAAATATGTAATTGATTGCAAAATCTATTTATTATATCCTTTGAATACCTTCTGAGTGATGATATTTCTTAAATATACATAATGTAGTTAATAGTGAAATCACCTTTTTAGGAAATGTAGTTGTTCCTATTTATTTAAATTTTATATTGAATTTTAACCACAAAAATTATGTTTGCCCATTTACATTAATCCTCATTAATTAATACTTAAATTGAATGCCAAAACATAATAAATAGTTTTTTTAATTATAACACTTTAATATTCCTTATACATTTTTTATCCTTATCTCAATCAATGACGTTAGTTTAATGATTTTATTTTTGTTTATTTTCTACCTTCAGTAAGAAAAGACACGCCGTTGAAAATGAAATTTAGGTTCTTTAGAAAAACACCCCAGAAGCACCGCAAGAACTTGATCAAATAAATGATCGGCGGATTACATTATTGAGGTCTTGAAATTTTGTTGTTGTTTAATTTTACTACTTAAAAGGAATAGCATGAAATTACCAGCTCTTAATGTTTAGATATATAACTGATGTAATGTATTACTTTGGCCATTCGCATTTTAATTTGTAATGAAATCGTGTTTTAGAGTGTGAAATAACACATTAACCTTAAAATATTTTAGAATACATCAAATTTAAATTTGACTAGTTCTAATTTTATTTTAGCATTTTCAATAACAATGTTATGTATACATTTTAATGTATGCAATCATGATGTTATTTACTCATTAATTGATTAAATTGTCACATTAAAGGGGAATTCAAGTTGCATTTCATGAAGAGCTGGATCATACATCATTTAAATTTTTATGTTCTAATATTCTGTAGATAATTTTATCATACTAAAATATAATCAAAATAACTAATAATTCTTAACTACTTAAGAAGATTCAGCGCACTTTTTTGTTTTTTTTCTTTAACTCATGCACAACATGGTATGTTTATTTTTGGTAAAACTAACTTAGTATTTTAAGGTTTTTTGTTTATTATACTGATATGTACACTATATTATAGTGAATGTATCAATTATCAGACTTTATAAGTTAAAAATATTTTCTGTGTTCTTGAAATTTTTAAATTGTTACAATACTAATAGGCTATAATTCACATTCAAATTTAAATATTGTGAAAATGCCAACATAATAACAGACAGTGTTTAGTAATTAGTGAATTCACTTTATTTCTTAAAATTATAACATAGGATTGGTTCTGCTGAATGTAATTTTGATATGTTGTGTTTTGGTTAGAGAAAGATAATAAACTGTGTGCTGATATTAACACTTAATCTTTGAATTAGTGTAAATTGATACACCCTTCTCTCTAGTCTGGGTGAATTATACAATATTCCAATACTTGGGTCCTGTGTTTGTACATTTTTTCTACATTTATTAGTTTAGTATGATTGAACTAAATTTATAGAAATTGCACATTTCAATAAATACTAAAATTCTTAAATTTCTTTAAGATTTCTCAAATTTATTTTAAAATATTTAACTTCTAAAAAGTTGTAAAAGAAGAAGGTTTTATATGAATTGACTGATTACAATAATTATATGTTTTTCAAAATTAGCTATATTATTGTTTATAGGATAATTAATAGGTATAATAACAATAAATAATTTATTAATGCTTTTTTGTATAAATAATATCTACATTTAAATATACATTATAAGTTACGTAATTTACTTATTAATTTTAAGCTAAAACTGTTTAGGATAAGTAACTATAATATTTGAAACTAATATTAATACTTAATATTACAATTATAAATAACACGCATGGTGTTTGTTTAACATTGTTTTGTTTTTAAAATATTCACATGAATTTTAGCATGTTGACTGAAGGAAAGCATTGTGTTTTCATTCAGATCGCGTGTTACCAAAAACCACAGAACCTTTGGTGATTGGTAATACTGCAAAATGTTTGAGTAAACCATAATCTGAATTTGGTTTTTGGTGTTTTTCTCTTTTGCAGTACGCCAGAGCCGTGTGGGCGCAAACTCCGCATAAATTACATATTTTGGCTACGTACACTATTTAGGTATATTTACATTAATAATATTGAAAACAAATAAGATACTTCTTATTATATTATCTTTGCTTGTGCTTATGGAAACGCTTTTTTATTGCTTGAATTGCAAATAATTTTTATACAATTTTTTCGTGTTTATTATATAAAAAATAAAATAAATAAAGTTAAGCTACTTCTCAAATCAATTACTATTATTATATCATTCTTATATAATTTCTTGAAGTATTTTAATAGCTTGTAAAGTGCATTGTTAGTAGGTTTATACTGTTTTTTAACATTGCATGCGTTTATATTTTCATGAAACACGATTTCATTTTGTATCCTCCTTCAGAACATTACATAAATATTTATGTTTTTAACTAATTGTGTACAAAAAATCACTTAATAGTTAAAAAAACAAAATACCATTACAGTGCACATCATTTTCCTCAGTGTTGTACTTAATAATTTTGAGAAAAACATATTTTGTGGTTGACATGGTTAATACTTATTAATTATCATACAACTTATTCATGATTGTTAATTTAAGAATAATCCATTGAACTTTTACTTAAATGTTGATTACATATATTATACACACATACACTTACCTTACAACATGCATAATTGCATTTATACGCATAACATATATGTGTGTGTGTGTATATACAATGAACTGAATATAATTATAAACTCATGAAATTTTTTAATAGATTGAAACCCGAAAAATATTCTGATTTAAAAATTTAACACAATATTTGTTAAAGTCCACTTTCAAAAAATGTCATGAAAATTATTAAAGACGAATTTTCAAATATACTGATATTTGCAACTTAAAATTAAATTAAATAATATTTAAATAATATTTTTATTTTTAAAATCTAATATTGTTAAAAATGTTAAAATTAACTTTTTTTGGTGAAACTGGCTTTTGAAAAGTTGAATAATACCCTTATTTTCTATTTCCTCGCCAAATCCAAGTACCTTAGTCACCCGAATAATCATGCAATTATGTTGTACGTCATTATTGGTAAGTCCTTTAATGCTTTGATTTACACATTTTTTTATGTATTTCAATAATAATCATACATAATATAATGCTTTTTAAATTCATGTATACTGTAGAGTTGCTGCTGCTCAATGTTGCTGCTATTAAAATTAAAACATAAACCTTTGGTGATGGTTGGATTATTGTCTGGGAACATATAATTTATTTTGACTACATTTAATTTTTTTTTTTTTTAACTTTTGCAGGCCGCTTACGCAGAACTGGTCATTTTGCGCGTACGTACACTGGCGGTTGGGTTGTACACAAAAAGGCTAAATAATTATGAGTTTGTGCCTAGACCTTGGTCCTAGACTCTTATTTTTTAACTATTTAATTATATACTATATTTATGTAATGTATTGTTTTTTTTCTCCTCATTAATTGTTTAAACAATTTGTATATATATTTATGTTGTGGTCTTATGCTGGCCTTTTCATATGCGTTTAGTTATTAGTGCATGTGTGTGACAATTGTATTGATTTGAATTTTTAAACATAAAATTGTATTTATTAATATGATTGAGTTAAACAAATTTATTATATAAAAAAAACATTTTATCTTGTTAAATTGCACAATTTTGTGTGCATATTGTTTGAAAGAAAAAATGATATATTTTTTACTATTGAGTTGTTTATACAGAGTTAAGTAGTACCTAGAAAGACTAATTAAAACAAATAGTATAACCATATTTTGATTTTATATTGCTAAACATTTATAGCTATTTTATTAAGGTTATTATGTATTTTTACACTGATACTATTTCACTTTTAATTAATTTCATGAAATGCCTTTAATTGTAAACAATTTTATTACACCAAATTTTGCCATACTATTTTTATAAACTGATTATTTTGTATTAATGTTGCTACAACATTATTTTAATACGCTGATCACTTATTATACTTATTTAAAATATTATTTAGTAATGTATAACGCAATGTATTGTATTAAATTATTTAAAAAAATATCCTTATTATAAAATATCATTTTTGATAAGAAAATAAAGAACTAATAGAAAATCTCTATCCAAGAAAGTAATATTAGGATTTTTACAACTAAAATTTCATAATCTAAACATTCTAAACTCAAAACTGAATGCATTAAAAAATGTGGGGTATTTTTTCTGAACAATATAAAACTATTGACAAGTTCGATATTTGGGAATGTTTCATCAGGAACCAGAAATTTATTTCCTCCAAAACCATTTTTAAAAGGGCGCCTTACAGAATTATATAGAGTTATGTATGAATCGCTAAAATATTGTACAGTACTGATTACAGATCCTGGTAATATAAATATATCCTGGTATTTAATTTATACACAGACCCCTCATATAGTACCTACCACCAGTTGAAAAAATTAAAAAAAATTTTTTTAAATTATATCGTAACATACTACATTAATTCAATTTAAATCCATTGTTGATAACTTAAAATGGTTGGTGCTTAACGTACCTATATAAATAAGAAAAATTAAAAATTATATTCTATGTTATCTTATTCATTACCTACGTATTAGTAATGACTCAAGAAATTTTTTAGTTGAACCGTTGCAGAATATGAAACATGTTTGTCAATTTTGATTGAACTGATCAAAACAATAAGTTAATGGTTGTAAAAAACAATTCAAAATATATTCACCTACTTAGCTCTAAAAATTAAATGTTAATATGAAGAATAATATCAACTTAGTTAATAGTGATTAATTGAATTTCTAATAGCGGTCAATGGTCATTGTCAGCTGTATGTAAATTATGGCAAAATTTCCATTATTCCAGAAGTGGATATGGTAGGTAGGTAAACTGCGTCAAAAAAATTAACATTATACATTCTGTGACAAAACTGTTATGATAGGTACAGATTGTTGAAATTTATTTTACATAGGTACCCGCCGTCTACCGGTTAAACATATCGATACGGTAACATTTAAAAATACGGAAAACTGGTACGGTCTTTATAAATGCGGAATACTGGTACGATCCACAATAGTCAAGGTTTTACAAACTTAGATTTTAGAATAAATTATGGTATGATTAACGATTAACGCTTTAGCATTTTTACCCCTTAGTGAAGTAATAGATGGAATGATTTATTTACATACGACGACACCTGTAAAATTGTTACCATTGCTAAATTATTTTTACAAAACTTATGTTAGTGGGAAGTTTGGGAGCCCGATATTTTCTCTTCGCTTTTGGAATGTGCATGAAATTACTTTAAATAATGGCAACAGAACAAATAATCCATCATTTTGGTTGGTAGTTAAATGTAGGTATCCAACAAGATGAAGCAACAATAACACGAATTGAAAGAACACACAATACAAATAACACCTTAATGCCTAAAAGTTCAAAAAAATAATAATTTGCAAGATAAACTACATAATGAATGTGAGAGCTATTAATAATAAAAAGAGATTAATATAGGACAATTTTTAAATAATATAGGTATCTAGCTAACTTAGCTAAGCTAAGTGTACGAAATAGTTGTCTATATGTTTATTTACTACCTATTAATTTATAATTGATCATAAGTTATATATTGTATTTATTGTATATTTATTTTAATTATCAACTATTTTGTATGAACTTATTATTTGTGTGCTTTGTTCATTTTTATTTCTAACATTATTTTTTTGTTTTCAACATATTATTTAAATTTAACTTGTTGACGAATAATGACGATGGTAATTTATCAAAACTATAAATAAACGTTGTAAATTTGTAAATATTTTAGGATCCCTGGAAATTAAATTTTGAAGAGTACCAGTATTCCGCGTTTTTGATTTCTTTTGTTATAAATTCTATGGACCGTACCAATATTCTGATCATCTAAAAATATTTAATTAATATCTAGCTAAAACGTATGTAAATCATATATATTATATACCTTACCTACCCATCATGTGTTATTTATTATGCATTGGCGAACAAAACTTAAATTTTAAGTGACACAATTTCATATTTAGGTATTTAACACCAGCACCCTACAATACACTCTTTCTATATACATATATACATTATTTACTTTTTGGTAACAAAGTTATGATGTGAAAAAGTGTAACCGAAAGAGGTCGAACATAAACTTCGGCACCTTCGAAAAGTCGATGCAGTTGCGTGCAAATTGATCCTTTCTTTCTGCCGACTGCCACTGTTATGCAGTTATGCACCTATATAATATGATTAAATCTCTTAATAACTTTTATTTTAAATATTAATACATTTTATTATCTATATACCTAACTTGGTAAAATCTAGTGTGGATTGCTTTCGTATGGCTTCCACCCAGTCACACATCGTTTATTTCACAATACTAAAATGTATACCACATTACCACATTATTCACATTGGTCTTTCTTCAAATATTACAAATAACCAGTGGTGTAGAAAGACTTGTTAGCGCCCCTGGCCAACCTAGGAAAATGCGCCTTTTAAGCGATTAAAAAATTGACGAAAATACGAAATGATATATTTTTTTATTTTTTATATATTATATAATTAGGCAATACAACATTATATAATTATAAGTTATTATTACAATGTAATTTTGAACTTTAAAAATTTTCTTTTCTTGCTTTAAGGCTAGAGAATTCATCGATGATTTCGTCATATGAAATTTGTCTAGAAAATCCATGTTCTATGGATAAAAGTTCCATGCTTGTGAGTCTCTCTTGTCCAATAGTTGATCTATTTGCGCCCCTTCATAATTTGCGCCCCTGGCGTAGGCACAGTTCGCCATACCCTTGCTACGCCACTGCAAATAACTATTAAGAATGTTAAAATGTGTACTTAATACATACGACCATGGGTCATGGCCTGATTAGGTCTTCGTATCAATTTGCCATTTGGTTGTGTTTTTGTCACTCAGGTCCAAGATTGTTGACGCTTCCATTCATTATCCTCTCTCCGGCTTTAGATGTCTCCTACTATCTGAATAGAACGGCCAGTAAAGACTGTACACTATAGTACACTAGTCGTTTGCTTCTAATATAGCCGTCAGCTTTTCTATCGTTTATCGATATTATATCGGTAGGCATTCAAGTCCACATAAAAAGTTAGCAACATATCCTGCAGACTGCAGTGGCGTCGGTTTTAATTTACGACTAGGTGGGTACCTACCTTACTAATTAATTAGCTGTATTACTATATACATTTTTTTCCTCTTATAGGTACCTAATCTTGTGAGGTTGTGGCCTGTGAGCCATCACACATTATTTTGATTAACGAATTTTTAGCATAGATAAAGATTCTTTATTATCTATGATTTTTAGTATCTAATTACTTTTTTATTTTGTAGAGTATAAGTAGATGCGGCCTACGAGCCTGCAGGTAAGATGAATGTAAGAGGTAAATGAGCATAGGTAGTGGAGTGGTATTACCTTTATCGGCTTTATCTAAGTGGTTATCCCGAAAATGTTACCATATTGGACTACCTAGGTATTACCACAGAACAATATTACTGATTACTCCCTGAGCCGTGCTGTGTGTGTGTGGGGGGGGGGTGGTGCTAAGGGGCATACGGCCTGTGCGCATCGCGCTGTATGGTTTGTATGGTTTTAAGGGTCGCCAACCATTTTTAAAATAATATTTTAAACTTTATATAAGTAAAATATATAAGAAATATTGTTTTACAATTATTTTAGACCATTGGAAATTTTTATATTGAACCAAATATATCGTGTAAATAAAATATTACAAAGATCAAATATTTTAATAGATCAGGCTTCATAAATGAAAAATTCATTAAATGTTACTCCTCAAGAAATGCGTGTTAGTGGAAATGAACAAATTAAAACTGAAGCTATTTGTAATTGTGATAAAGTTGGAATAAAATCTGAATTAAAAATTAAAAGGGAAATAAAAAGGAAAGTTTTGAGTGGAGAAAAATAATTAGTTGAAGATATTTCTGCAGATCAATTTTTAACATTGGATTACTACAAAATTCTTGATAATATGACTCAAATGAAATATAGGTTTGAACAATTATCAAATATTGCTGATGATTTTCAATTCCTTTCTGGTCATTCACTATCTGTAATACCAGTTGAAACATTGAAAAAATGCATGTGCATCTCACTTATAGCTATTAAATACAACGAAGATATTGACTAAGAAATAATTAACGAAATAGATTTTTTTTAATATCAACTAAAAGTAATTCTACCAGAGTTAAACGGAACTGCTTTACATATTTTATATTGAAATTAAATAAGACGTATTTACGATCAACCATGTCCCTTGAGAGATTAACCAATCCAGCAATATTGTCAATTGAGAATAAAATATCGATTTTGAAGACGTCATTAAAGATTTTGCTTCAATTGAGTCCAGGAAAATTAAGTTTTAAACTAATATAGGCTATATGTTACGTTTGTAAATATAATATATTAATATGTATGACAAAATATAATTTGTGATATGAAATAATTTTTAATTATTTAATACGGTATAAATTAATAAATTATACCTAATTATTTTATTTAATAATTACTACAACAATCAGCTTTAGTTTTTTGACTCAGAAACTGAATTTATACTCAGACAACTTTTCTTCCATGGAATATTAAATTAAAACTGTGTTTTTGTTCAAAAAAGTAAAAACTTAAAAAATTATAGGAGTAAAAATATTAAGAAATATACTTTTTTTAATGTTATTTTTGAACAACTAGAGATCATGTACTTTATATAATAATTAGTGTTTCTCGGTAAAAGAATTACTTGGTGTACATATTATTTTACATAATATATTACATTATAATAATTATTTAGGCACATATTTTAATATTTTATACAAACAATTGTTTTTACACGGTGTTTTTGATCAGATTTTCCGAATCCTCCGAACATCTGGAGGTAAGTAGTTAATAGCGTAGCCTATAGTAGCATGAAGGTAATTTCAATGTTTGCATCTTAATTTCTGATAACATTCTTCAGCACTGTAGTGTAGAAAATCATCAATTAACTTAACTTTTTATATCTATAACTTTTTTAATATTAATAGGTATCGAGATTATTTTTTAAAATTCTCTTATTTTTACGTTACCTAATAGGTACACGCTACATATGTCGCTTAAGAACTATCATCATTATGACCCAATCAATTTATCCGACTTTTCAAGAGGAGCAAAAAGTATTTTGTTACTAGGAATATTTTGATAGTTAAGGTAGGTACTAACAAATATAAGTATTAATTACTTTTAAATGAACCTAGGTATCTAAATGAGGCTCTTTGAAAATTTATTTTACCAAAAACAATTTTTAGTAAAGATTTTTTGAGTGAGCTTATGAAACATTTTAATTTTGCACAGTGAACAATAAACATGTCGTATTGTTACAATTTCAAAACTAGGCACTAATACTGTCTTAAACTCCTATAGAAAATGCCAGTTGGTATTTTTGAGTTAAGCTGCACGATATTTTTCAATAAGCAACAATATATACATGGAACTTGAGCAAACCTGAGTACCTGACCTTCATAATGACAAACTTACTTAGTCGTTATATATTGCTCATATTATTAAATTGTTTAATGTTTATTATCGTTGTTGTTGTGCGTGTGTTACACAAATCAAAAATAAAGTTGGTATAGGTAGTAATAGGTATGCTGCAGTTATACGACGTTATAACAATAATTACAGGTAGACAAAAGGTGCACTGCCGTTGAGCATGATAAAATGGAAATGTGATAATTACAATAAAAAATTTTATCTCTGGTGGTGATGCTGGTGGTGATGGTGTTGGCGTTCCGTTTTGTTAGCGACGACTTGACGTTCCGCGACAATCACCTCGTGTTCCGCTGACTCACGTCCCGCCGAAGTCGTTTGTGGCGGTAAACCGCAACCAAAGTTTTGAACTCCAGCCGCCGGACCGGACGGAGAGGAGCTTGCAATAGACGCAGCCGCCGCCGGAAAGTAACAATGCGGCGCGAACAGCGAAGCGTAGTGCTGCACCGGTTGAAAATAACCGTGCCGGTGCGCAATCTTCAGCTTGGACGCCAGCTGTTTCTTCCATTTGGTCCGCCTGTTTTGGAACCACGTCTTTATCTGCACTTCGGTCAAGTTCAGCGCCTTGGACAGTTCCATGCGCTTACTCACGCTCAAGTACTTGTCCGTCTGCAATTATAGACGAAGGCTATATATTTATAAGCTGTTGTTTCTATGTAATTAAAATAATTAAATACATAATTTTATTGAATACTAATTTTTTAATTATAATTATTAATTAGCGTGTTTCATAGCATCCTAATAAAATAAAACATGTTTATTATAACATAATATTTTTAATTTTAAATGCATTTTCTTGAATTGCTTATCAATAAGTTATAAGTATATACCTACTTAAAATTTAAGTTTCGTTAAATATTCCATATTTTTAAATTTATGTATTCGCATTTAGTAGACATATTGACAATAATGATTTTTCAATATGACAATAACAAATAGGTATGTTCAGTTCATCATAAATCGTAAGTAATAAAGAATGACCGAACGTCATAATAAATAAGATGAAATAGATAAATGTGAATATCACCATATCCATAATACAATTAATTAGGTACTCTAGTGACCATAGTTTTTTTATTCAGTACCTATGCTTTTCTTTTTTATATGATTGCAACTTTAAAGGATGAAATTTTGTTGTTTCTAAATTATCCGCAAGTTGCGTCAATGCGTTTCATTAGGCAGTAGTAATTACCAATGTTATCATAAGTGTTATAAAACATTTAAGCTTTATTTTTCGATTCCTATTACTATAAAGCATGGTGCATTATAAAAAAATGCAATTAAATTTGATTCACTTTAGTTTGCGATGATTAAACGCCTGACATAGCAATTTTGAACACTGGATAGTAGAGAATGGAAAAAGAGAAGTGTGAAAACTTCTTTACATATGTGTATAATGTATTGCCTACTTTGTCCCTGATAGTAACTATCGGTTCCTTATATTTGAGTTATAGCAATAAATTGTATTACGAACGGATAACGGTTTTATAAAATACTTAGAAATTTAGAATATGAGTTTAATTATTAACATCATATTTATAAAATATTTAAAATCATTAATTATTCCTACATATGATCTTTTAATGTAATTATTAATTAAGATTAAATAATTTAATCTGAGTGTTTTGAAATTTAAACAAAATAGATTAATATCCAACAATTTATTATTCTGTTACTAGAGTTACTTTAAGTTATTTTATTTACTTAATTTTTATTCTTATTTTAGTTACGTTGTATTTTGGATCAATAAATCTTAGTTGGTTAGGTGCACTGTTATTACAACTTAAAAATTTATATAATTAACATTAAATAAATTTATAGTATATTGTTTAATGTTTATATATAATTATCGACGAATTATATACTCTTAATTGTCATAAAAATACAAATGATATACACATTCAAAGTGTATTCTAGTTTGAGCATAATGGTTTTATAAGACAATATTCTAGCCTCTATGATGATTAAATATTGTGATACAAACAAATTTACTCACTTTAAACTCTGCTTCCAATCTCTCTAGCTGTTTTGCACTATACGCTTGCCTGGGTTTTCGATCCAATCCTGGTTTCCTAGATCTTCGTCCCACTGTTTTTGGTGCTATTAAATATAAATAATTTATATGAAGTAGGTATGTACAATATTTATACGTGTTATACATTAAGATGAGGATGTTAATACGTTAGATAATTTGTCTGCGCGTATTATATCTATCAAGAGTGTTACATATTTCAACAGTTTTCGAAAAGAGCTTACATACATTTTTAAATTAGTTTTATGAATATTTAAACATAAATTAATAATTTAAATACTGTACAATTTACATAACTATATATTAGTATTATTAAAATTCGTCAAAAAAAAAATATATATATATATATAAAATATATCTTCCAACAATATACCTATCACGATCAAAAACTAAAAACTCGAATACGATTTCTGTAAAAAATGTACATCGCGTGTAAAATGACTAAATGTGGACGCCAGTATATTAGTGCGAAGACTAGTTATTCTACTAATATTTTACTTTGAAAAATATTGAATAATAAAGTTATTTATTGACACATAGTCACCGCGTTATTTAATACTTTTTTTTTAAGATAAATGTCTTTACAAGATAGTAGAATGTTGTTTGCTTTTATAATAGCATATACGTACATTATAACCGTTATACTACTTATATTCGTATATCTGATAAATTAAACTAATCCAATAATAATAAAAAAATAATCAATAATAGATTGGTGCCTATATTTGAACATTCTTATAAATTAATGGATAATTTTACTTAAAAAAAAAATTATATTCTCTAACATACAATGGAATTAGACTATCGGAGTAAGTAAATTGCGTCCTCGGCTCTTGACCTCCTGGGATATTCAAAAAAACATGCAAATTGAAATATTTATCAATTTGAAATGACACAAAGCTAAAAGGTAAGAACATAATGGAAAAAACAGAAATAATATAGAGGAAAAAATGAAAGAGTTGCAAAAACATAGATAATACTATAATAAGTAACAACTAATTTTAATACTCAGATATATTTTAACCATAAACAACATAAATTGCAGCAAATCCAATAGGTACCAGGTACCTATATTAATATTTTAAGTCATACTATTAGCTATTAGGTAACTCCTATATAAATAGAGGAATATTTCTAGTGCTAAGCCCGGAAATGGAATGGAAATATTGATTTTGAAAAAATATTCTTAGACCTAAATTACGTATGAATAAAAAATATTTAGGCCTCAATTTACATAAATACAAAATATACCCGGGCCACAATTTACATATGTATAAAATATAGCCGGGCCACAATTTACATAAAAATTAAAAATGGGATGGAAAATTTGAAGCGACCCATGCGAATTGTATAGGGTTTATTAGTTATTTCATTACATCCGGTGGATTCGTTAAACAATAATTAGGGTCATGGCCCATAGACAGTAGGCACGCAATATGATTATTGGATGTTTAGGACTAATCCTATGCTAACAAAACTTTAGTTCGTGGCTACAAAACCGGTTCTAAATTAATATGAATAAGCTGTTATAGGTATGTTATAAATTTATAATAATATTATAACAATACAATTGATGAAAAGAAACATATTTTAATATAGGCATTATACCGAGTTTAAGGAGCTCTGCGCTTGCTCTCATCACTCACCGATCCCCGCTTTGGCATTTGCCCACCCACAATAGCGAAAATATTGAAAAAGTAGCATTTCTTTGATCTCTGATTTCCTGTCTGAAAGATTGATGCTAATTAGAACATAGGTATTGGTACTTGTTGATGTGATATACAATATATTTTTATATTTTAACAGTTTAGGTATACATGACATAAATTATAATTGTCTGCATATATTTAAGCTAATGCTTGTATTGAAGGTGGTGAGTTTATAAAATAATTACATTAACAAGTTTTATAAATACTTAATTAGTATTATATTGCATTATAATTCAAAGGAGATTATAACAAATAAAATTTCACAGAAATTTATACCAAATTAATCTTCTCATTATAGAATACATGAAGTGTTTAAAATTAGTGAGCTGATTAATATTTTATTTTATTTGTCTTCAAAGTAAAATAGCACGATTTAGGCAACTTTTATTGTCAAATTGCTTTTTACAATTTGATATAATGGTATTAATATTAAAAAAAATAAAATAATATTGTAGTTTTAGATATAAAGTAGTACTTATACCATTTTCTTACTAAGAAGAAAAATCTTTGATTTTTAGAATGTGATTTATGATTTCCATTTGTGTTATAACTATTGAAAACATAGAAATATTATCATGACAATTTTTATTTATATTTTTTCCAGTCCTCAGATTTATAAATTTATAATATTATCTACTTTCATTATATTACCCTCAATATTTTTGGATACGTTTACAAAGAAAGTATTAAATTCATTTGTGATACTGATATTATCATTTGTGATTATTTTATCATGTTGCTTGATACTATTATATAGATGAACTGTTTTAAAAATTAAAATTTAGCTACTGGAATAAATCAAAATCTTAGAGAGTATCGGTCATTTGATTAAAAAGGCAAATTGTATTGCTGTACCTAAAAGTAAGTACCTAATTGTAGTATATTTCTCTGGAAAAATATTTTGATTTCTGAATAAGGTGATTATTGGCCAATGATTATTATCTATTATTTTTGTTGATTATAACGGCATACTTAACATTAATTTTTTATTTAATTACTTTTATACATATTTAATGTACTTATACAATACTTTTCATCTTATAATTTATAAATACTCTAACGCTAACTATTATCTAGTTACTCCATTTATTATTTTCAATATTACTGTATTGGTACTTATTTTTTATTTTTTATGAATCATGATTTGAGGCACCGGGTTCAAAAATGTGTGCCTAGAAACATGTCTCAGTTAAACTAATCTAGATCTGGACTGTTCCTGTAAAATATATTCATATACTATACTGCTCTCTCTCACAGTGGCGGCGTGAACTTTTTTTCCTATGAAGTGACGACCTTAAATAAATACCTATCCACCAATTTTTTCACTCTTTATACTTTACTTTTCATTAATTTTAAATTCTGGTCATATGTGACTACGTGAGTATAAATTATAAACTAGTTTAGCCGTCTAGGTCTTGAAGACTGCAAGTAATTGGAATACCCACCCCCAAATTTTTCACGAGGCGGCCACTTCAAAAAATAGTTATTCACGCATCTACTGCTCTCTCATAGTCTTACCTTCTCTCAAAGTAAATGTTACAGACATGGTCTGTCAACGGTGGTCTCGGATGAACAGAAGCTACACAAAATTAATGATTAAATAAATAAAATACTTAGTCTCACTGTTAAATGGTCGTTCATAAATTGTAATACAGGTTTGTCATGAGCACACTCAAACACTAAACATGAAAGATTTATACAAAGAGTTTGTATTCTATCCAGAATAATATGTCACATCCCACTTATTATTTGGAGGATGGAATAACGCGTGACAAAAGAACAACCACCACATGACTCATCTTAAGTGGTCCGGTGAATCCTGGATCATAGCTGTCTCACTGTGGCAGCAGCAACACCTTCGCGATATCCTCCCGTTTTAGGTAGGTACGCGGAAATAATAAGCACAAAAAATGACGAATTATTGGGCTTGATGATGTTGGGCGCCGAAGACTGAAGAAAAACGTAGAAGTGAGAACTATTATCAGAGCGAAGAGAGATGGAAGACAGCAATGTCTTTTAGAGAGTTATAAAGCCACATAAGAAGAATATGAATTTGATAATTATACAATATTTAAATATTTGTGCCCAAACGAATATGGCTATTATTTGGTCACATATTATGTGTAATTGTTCAGGACATAGATATATGTATATATAGTTTAGTATTGGTATAAAAATGCCCACGTCAGCTTTTAAAATTACGAATAATATTAATTCCGATTGTACATCGCTGACAATACGGACATTAGCATAATTTTAGATATGTGTAGGTAGCATATACGTTTTATAGCGGTTAGTTCCTATTATAAGTAAGTACCTATCTAACTCTATTATAGCAATGGTTTACAAGGAATTGATGAAAACTACTTTATACACAGTATAATATCATTACCGTTATTATTTACAACCCTCGTCGCGTAGTATCCACTAAGGATGTGAGGGTCAACTTAAATAATCGACCCGGTGCCGCATTAATTATATACAAAAAACTGATAAATAATAAAATTGAAATAAAACCACAGAATGCAAATTACTACCAAATCGAGTTAGCGATGCAAATTAAAATTTGACTTTAGGTCAATGTCGATGACTCGTGCAACACTATAGCTGCATGCGTACACTATACGTAGTTTTTACATTTTATCATATAAATCTATATATACACTCAATAACTTACATACGTGTTTGTATATATCTACATACGATCATACTCAATTATTATATTATAATTGCCGGCATTAAAAGGCATCGAACGCGCATCCCATTACTACATTACCTCGAAAATTCAAAGAATCTTTTAATATTAATCATCCACTCTTCAATATTCAAATAATAAAAAAAAAATTTAACTTCACTATATATACAAATTGAATGCTTTTATATGGTTATAACAGTGTGTACAATTTAGATATATGTTGGTTTACCGCACAATATGTCACATTGTCACATCTATATACTAATGTGACGTCAAAAGTTTCATAATATGGAGCTTTAAACAAATTTTAATTAATATCAGGTGTCTACAGAATAATAATCAGCAATCACTTATGATATTTTATTTTATTAACATTTCATCTCAATTTATTTTCATTTATATTAATATTTCACGATTACAGACATTTTCATATGAATATTACATTAATCCCAATTTTTTACATTAATACTTCTTATGAACTTGATGTTTATAACATTCAATCTCGTTTTCAACTATATAGGTACCAATAAAAGTTAGTAACAATGTCTCGGAAATAAAATATTAAGCTAGGATTCATTAAAACACACTATACCAACAATTAATTTTATAAAATTAAATCAAATACATAATTGGGTATTATTTATAAGATTTTATCATAAGAAATCAATTTAACAGTATTTACAACATTTTTTTTTTTAAATTCATTTTAAATTTATCTATATCTTTGGTTGTATGATCAAGTTTAAGACTGTATCTAAGTGTAATTATTACTTTAAAATTCATCGAAATATTTTTATAATACCTATAACCTAACCTTGAGAATTAGGGTTGTAGTGATAATATACGTAAAATAAGCTTACTAACCTGTTCAAATATTATAAAAAGAGCGTGCAATTGATTTGCTTTTAAAAATCTCCCCCCCCCCCCCTTAAAAAAAAACTCATGCCACTTTTAATCGTCCCTTAATATAGTGCTGTGTTTCAATAGACATTAATGTTTCTCGACGATCGACAATGAGAGAATGTCTCCGAGTTTTTTCTAAGCAGCCTATTCATGCAGATAAACTTGCATGAATTCGAAAATTCAAAAGTTTTTTAGTTTTATACATATGCTTACCCTGAAGACCGAATAAATGAGACGGTGGTGTCTTGTTAGCTACCGCTGCAGCAGCCGCAGCAGCAAACCACCCGCCATACAGCAACGACGAGTAAGGAAAGTTATGACCGTTAAGTTCCGCGATGTTATCTGTGTGCAATTAAATTATATTAATATATTTATCCATTGATATAGTTTTTTTTTTCAAAGTTCAACAGTTTAACACGACAATACCTACCGTTTTGCCAATTAACAATTATGTACCGAATTCACTATCGTTTATATTAATATATTATCGTAGAAATAAAGTCAACGCAAAAATTTAGTGTGTCTTTAAGTATCTAGTTTTCGGATTCAAAGATACCAATATTAACAATTATCAATATGAGAAATAAACAATTACAATAAATTTCACTTATTATAATCTAAATTGACTAACCTAGCCTAATTTAACCTAAGGCACAAAATAAATGACAAACAAATTACCAAATTATAGAACAATGTCAAACTTATACTTATTATTAACGAACGACAATATACTGCAGGATAACGGATATTTTTGTTCCCTAAAAATATTTAAAAATTAATACATAGACGAATAGCTATTTACACAATTTAGTGAAAGGGTAAATAAATTCATTTTTACTTTTTATGATTAAACAAAATTAAAAAAAACATAATAACCACTAAAAACATGAAAAATTCAGATAACTCACTTATAGATAACAAATAATGGTGAAAACGAGAAAAAAACTTCAGCGTCGAAAGTAATAAGTACGGAAATAGCTAGAAATTAAGTCTCACGTCTTATCTGAACATGAAGACACTTTTCTATTATTTATAAATTAGATAAGCGCTTTAATAAGCTTATTTTTAGTTAATTGAATAGGTATGTATATTTAAATCCATGGTAATAAACTGCCAAAAGAGCGAACGGCAGTTGACAATAAAACATGCGATTACAAAAAATCGAAAAATTATGTTCAAAACTAAATTAAAATAAATTCTGATTATGTATACAACAGTATTGATCAAACATTAAACATGTAGTTAGTGTTATATTTGTTTTGAAAATTATATTTATATGGAATCACTTTCAAATATTCCAATATCGGTAACCGGTATTGTATAGTCATAAATTCATAACTATATTCAATGGTTTCATTATTTTTAACCGACTACATATTTTTTGTTAACTATTTTGATTGAATTTGAATGTTTGGTACTTATAACTTGTAAAATTTAAATATCTACTAATGTCTGTTCTTTCAAAAAGTCTTAATAGATTTCTGGATTTTAAGAGACCCGAATAAATATTTTTCAAGCAAATTGAACCACTTTTATTCTTTTTACGTAGGAAAAATCCATATTTACAGACTATTGTTGTATTAAAAGAAAAAATAATTCTGATAGGTACTATTGTTTAACTATACATAAAAACATAAAGTAAAAATTATTGTTTCAAAAAAACCTGATATATTTTTTTATTAATTTATATTAACCGAAACACATCGGTAAATAAATTATTTAAAATTAAAAAACAAAATGTTTTTGTTTTTTATATTATTTAAACAAGAGCATTCAATAAAATTAGAGATATAATATGTAACGCCGTACAGCCATTGATTATAAATAGTAAATACTATTTAGCATTTATAACCTCTGGCACGAGGTATACCAAAAAAATAGGCTTGAATAAGATTGACCACTATAATAGTATTAAATATAAAAATGTATAAAATATGTATAAAAATATTATTTAAAATATAATACAAGTATAGGTATTAGGTATATACGAAGCAAAAAATGTATATATGTGAGATGGGGAAAAATAACTGGGCTATTTGGGAAAATAAGTTCTAAATTTAGAATATTCTAACTATTATCGATTGAAGAGTTACGAGAAAATGCAATACGCGTTTGGTTTTCTTTGGGTACCTATAATATAGTATATACTTACTACTCATAGATACTAAGTAGGTACATTACCTATGTAATTGAATACTTTACATTTGCTAATTTGCATTTTAATAGTCTTAAATCTACTTACACCCTATATGACTCTCAAGTACAATATAATTACCACGCCGCTGGCTTAGGACTTAGGTATATTAACATTCACCACGAAAAATCACCTCAGCCATCAGTTGCACTCACCTACGCCACGCAACGCCAAGTCTTTTTGGTGACGATTGTCAGGGTCTGATGTTTCTGGACAGGAGTCGATGGCCGTCGTGGCGGTAGCATCATTACCATTGAATCGGCCTAGGATACGGTCTATGGAGAACTTGTGATGGGCCAAGGCGCCACGTGGTTCCGCGACATCACTACCACTGTCCGAGGACTCTGAGTGTCTAGACGGAGACTTGATGATCGCCGAGTCGTCGTAACCAGTCATCGCGGCCGCCGCGTTATACGACACTTGATCGTAATCGCCAGGTGAAAGTGCGCTGTCCGAATCTGAGGACGTATCCATATCTTCAAGACGGTGGCGTTTACTTACTGAATAAATATGGTCACAGATAAAATTGATTTTATTTTTTTTATTAATTTTGTATTTAGGCACACACTATACTACGTGTGGAGCCTTTTGGAGCAAGGGGTGCTCATCGTTATAAATTGTGGCCCAAAAATTATCGTTTAAAACTATCATTTTAATTACTATATTTTATACAGCAATACATAATAACAGTAAATAATTAATAAAAATGATATATATTAATGTATTATATGTCATAAATTTAAAATTACATATAAAGTTAAATAGAAATAGATACATTTTTGATTATAATCTAAAATATTATTTGCTAGTTCCTTTCACCAGAAAAACTTGTGACTGGTATATCGTATAAAACATTTTTGTTGTTAGATTTTGATTCATATATCCGCAAAATATATAATATTGTTGAAAATGTCTGACCTAGGTATACTTCAAGTCTTCAAAGTATACTTGCTTTTAATCAGTCTATAACTACTCATTTAGATGCACTATTTATTACATCAGACATGATTCTGAGAGTTTTAATTTTACCCCCCGAGTTTGATAATTTATGTAATAAAAAGTTTAGATAAAATATGAACAATGATTTAATTTTAACTAATTTTCTACAATACTAAAAACTTCAAATCATCTTGTAGGTATATTTAAGTTTATAAGGGGAATTATGCCGATTGTGACCTCGGATAACCTTAACTAATTCAACTATCTTAAGCATATACGCACGCCTATGTTTTTGCATTCATCCAATAAACGAACATTTAATATATATATAACCTAAACTGGCTAAACTAACTTATATATAATAATATCGTGTATACATGACTAACTAAATCGTCATCTATAACTGCACAAAAGCGCTATTTAAATTTATTATCATCCGTTTATCCCAAATTTAGAGCATGTCATTTTTTTCTCCTTTGCGGGTCTAAGTTATCTAACGAGTAATAATTAATATTAATGTTGCAAAAGCATACTGATTTTGTTAACTACCATGATGTTTTGATATATTATATTAAAATACATAAAATGTCAACAAAAAAATGATCGTTTTGAAATTTAATAATTTATTAATGAAAAAAATCATGATATTATAACATAATAATTTGACGGTCTTATACATTGAAGTTGTTGTCTAATATCGGGGCAAAATAAATTCTAAATGGATACCAAGGCTGCTAAGTAAGTGAAAAAACCATTTGTCAGTGAATCTGCAAAATAAGTACCTATATCTTACATTTCATCAACAATTGGTGTCACTAAGTTCTAAGATACCAGCTTTATCGAATGAAATTGAGATAATATATTAAAAAACGTATGTTATAAGCTTATAAATACTTAAATTTACTTATGAGAGTAATTTAGTCATGTAATACCTACAGAAATTATATCTAAACTATATTGTTTCTTAAGTTAAGATTTGAGAGTGTAATATTTATTGATATATGTAACAGCCAACTTATAAGAGTAAAAATACAAACCATGATAAAATAAAACGTGAACATTATTTTTACATCTGATATCTTTAAATATTTCAAATTAATATTAGTTTTTCTTTAGGTAATTGTATAAATCAATATAATGAAACATTGAATATAATATATATTTATATGAACCATCAATATTTACATAATATTTATGTCAGTAAATATGTGTATAGCAGTTTAAAAAAAAATGTATTTATTTATCGTATGAACTTACCCAAAGTAGAATTATGCTACGAGGAAAAACCATAAAAACAACATTAATCACTGACCGTTATATATTTCATTTCATTCATCTACTTCGGAATATATTGTAGTGTTATGAACAACATTTAGGTACGTTAGAGTAGTTAATAAAAATAATAATATACTTATAAGTTTTTATTTTTAAAGGCGATAAAAATGAAGAAAATATAATGACACAGTCCGGAGTCAATGAAGAGGTACAAGCGAAATGAAATGTGAAAATGCGTGATGCGAGTGAATCACGTTAAACTGAACAGTTTTAAAGTTTATCCTCCGTTTATCTGTTTTGGCCATTTTCCCACCCACCCTATGCGCGTTACCTCGCGGCCGACGCATCCCTGCCCCACCCATGCCAACCAGGTCCACCCTCCACCTATGCACCCACTCGCACAGGTCCTTTTATACGCCTTGTAAAAGTTCTCAACGTCTTCCAGACACGATGCGGTCTCCTGGGCAACGGTTTTAGACCATCATTTCCGACAAATGGCCGTTTCCATTAAGGTCCAATAATCAGTTATACACGACCAAAAAGCTCTTCGTCTCTTTTGTTGTCCCACTTCTCCTCCTTCTTCTCCTCCTCAGTCATCCATTCCACCCTATTATACAATCCATTTACCCCAAACACACTCATACACATAAAATCTGAGCTGAAGAGAACTTTAATACAGAAAATGTTCTCAAAACACCTATTTCCCAGAGATAGTGTTCACACAACAACAATCGACGACCTGCGCATACATACATAAAATATTATACAGAGTGATTGAGATGATAAATTTAAAAATGTTAAAGAATTTAAACTTTGCTGATAATTCAGTTCTGCTTATCTGAGGTTTGAGAATACAGTTTTTTCGTTAAAATATATTAGGTACAGATGACAAAATTAAATAATTTAGAAATTCTTTAATTAAACAGTATAATAGATTAAAAGTACTTCTATAATTATTACTAACGTGTTATATGATAAGGTATTTCTAAAGTATTTGTATGTAAAAAATAAATCGTTAAAGAATAATAATAAATTAAAAACATATTACCAGTCATCACACATGTACATGGTACATAATTATTATAACCCATGAGTTGAAATCGTAATTTAAAAATTGAATTTATGCACATAAATGTCATAAATCTCATAAATACTAAAATATTTATTTTACTAACAAATTTGTATGATTTGTCATGGTAAATCAAAAATAACCAATGTTATGTTACCTACATCAATACATTCAACATTTTCAAATATTTCTATTAAAAAAAAGTTATCTTAATTTTCATCAATACTTTTAGTCAAAATTTACAGTTCGTTGAAATCTGTTTTTAATTATTAAAAAAAAAAAGGTTCACGAGTAGCAACATGTAGTTTTACATTTCTCTTAGAAAATTATGCAAAACTGAATATTGATAAATTTATTTTACATTTTGCTTCACTCCTAAGAATATCATTTGAAAACGTTAACATACATTACAAAATAATGTTGATGTGTATGCATATTTGATCAATAAATTATAATTTATCCATCATTTTTTTAATAAATGTCTAAATTATAATGCCTTAGTAAAACAATTTAAATAGACAGTACAAAATGTAGGTACCTTAAAAACCATTCGTTTATGTAAATTTAACTTAAATCGTTCATATTAATACATTATTTACGTAAAACGTAACATTCGCCTGAATGAGATATTATACAGATGAAATAATGTATTAAAGCAATTTATTTTAGTTGCATAAAATTGATGTATAAACTATAAATAATAACTGATTGTTTTTATTAACAATTAGCTGTTTATCAAAATATTGTGAAACAACTTAAATTCAAAGAAAATGTATTTTTTTTTTTTTAACAAAGGTTATTTAAAGTCTTCACAGTTCACATGTACAATATAGTATACAATTCAAAATATTTGATATGACATAATTTTAATAGTTATTATTATTTATATAGAAACTATGTAAAACAAACAGAAAAATTATTATATAATATTATCATTGATAAATATTATATAATCAATGGTATTATCTAAAATAGCGGCTTATTTATTTGAGTTATTAGTTGGCATATTGTTTATAAATCATGTAGAAACATTTCAAGTTAAAACTTTATAATTTTATTATTTATCAGTTAAAGGTTTATAAGTACATGTGGGTATCTAATTCGTTTATATTCTTATTTGATGATTTAATAGTTTACTGCCTACTGATAGAATATTGCTTGCATCCTACATACCTTTTTGTGGATAAGATCCATCTAGGTTAGGTTAAGATAGGCGATGACCATTACATATATTCGTAGATGTAACTTGTGTGAATGCGTGTAGCCGAATAAATAAATTTTGTTAACCACTATTTCGCTAATATACAAATATTATTTTCAATACTACAAAAAATACATAATTAATAACTATTATGGCAATGGTGTCAAAAATCTTAATATTAAAAATAATTTAACATGCTTTAATGTCACAAATACATGATACAAATGTTAAATGAAGTTGTGTACTTTACTTAAAATAATAGAACACAAATCAGCACTCAGCAGGTAACTTGCTTCTCATATTCTGAGACTTTAAGAACTTGTGAACAAAATTAATCCAAACAATTTTTTTTATCTGAAACACAACTAATGTTTGTCTCCTGTTAACTAATACAAGATTTTATTGTTCAAAATGATCAGGGCCGAATTGAAAATCGAACTTTTATTATCTTTTTTACATTGTCATTTGTCTGACTGCGTTTATCTTACGTTTACCTATTCCAACATTTAATACATATGTACACAATATTTGAATCATTTTGCAGTTATTATTTCGGAAATGGTTTATATGTATTAATTTCAAAGAATTGTACAGCAAAAAAATTGGCAACCAAGAGGTCCTGTTTTCAAAAAAAAAATTGTTTTATTTGTTATTGTTGACACCTATCCACCTCTTATTAATTCTGCGAGTACCAGAAAAATAAAATGTCCATGGTAAAACCATCAGCAACTTACTGCTTTAGTATGTACACAATTGATGTTATATATTTATATATATGTATATGTATATACCTACGGCAATTATAATAATTGTATTTGTATAGTAGATACTATTATTATTACAAGTCTATACACAGACGTTACGGTCTCACACTACGTTGATCGTCCTATTTACTATTACATTACAATCGGACACTTAAAAATATAGACAATGGACATGCAATCCATCTGTACAAATACATTATATTTTATATTATTATTTAATAGTTTATATTTATGTATAAACCTAAGCGCGTGGGTGGTAAGCTGCAATCAGCAGTATGTGCCATGGTTATATTACCTAGGTGTAGTAGGCATATAGCATATATATATATATATATATATATTATAAGTATTCGGCGGGGCGGGCTTGGTTTAAAGGGCTGGCGTCGACGCGAGTAATGATGTTTCAGTGGAAAGGTGTTTGCATCACCCTAATTTTCCTCTGGGCTGTTGTTGGCACTTAACAGGCATTTTAAAGAATCCGCTGAGGTGAGGTGTAGTAGGTGGACGAGCGTTTTCGTGCGCGTTATATTTTATAGGGACGGCGAACAGGTAAAAACAGGTGTTTACGACACGTTTGTTTTCCACGGAACGGTCGAGCAGCCTTTTGTCCACCACGTTTGTTAGCCGCTTCGACCTTCTCCTCTCGTCCACCCATACCCCAACACCATCACTGGCACAAAGGGCGTGACAAGCAAAATCGTCGCGCTCCGCCCCTATGACTGCGTGCGCGCACGGCCACACTTGGACCCGAGTTCACAACGGAGGGTAGTTTCATTTGGCGATCGCCGATGATATGATTCACAAGAGTGTGAGGCTTTACGCTTCCCCTCCGGAAGCTAAATGTCGGACCACCGGTTCTATAATATTATGCTTGTCTTTAATAGGTACGTGCGGTGTATATTTTAAAACAATTATTATACCGTAGTAGTATAGCTGGTAACTGGTATAGTGTTATACACAGTATACTCATATATACAACTATAGAGTTCAAATATTAGGGATGATGAAATAATATTATGATCACAGAATTTCTTCTATCAGGCAGTTTTAATTTATGTTTATAATATCCTTAAATGTAATTTAAAAAAAGTAAAAATGATGATTTAGTACATAAATACATAATATTGCAATGCAAATAAAAATAAAAATTACCAAAATAACACTTCGTGAGCCTTTATACCTATTTAATATAGTACTTATTTAATTATTTTTACAATATGCTGACATATTACGTTATATTATAATGATTAACGAAGGACTTATTATGGTTATTGACGTTATTGTCAATAAAATGTTCAATATTAGAAACGTACCTACTTCTATTATAATACCTACAATACTAATACAACAGCCATATCAAGGTTTCTTTTGAAAATATTTTAATTATTAAAATTGTGTCAATAATTAGTAGGTATTTAAATTTTAAATGGTACATCTCAAATAAGATTAAATTGTATTGAATTTAACTATTTAAGTAACATATTTTTTCATCACTAACTCCAATAGTTTCTTAAAATTATAAAATGTTCCTAACTACTTGGTTGAGTATTTTTGTAATTGAATTCAAAATTAAATTGTCACCCTAAGACACTTGCCAACTCCAACACCCCCTCCGGGGGTACCCTCATTGGTACCCAGGTAATTCTGAGTATAGAACTTCATAATAAGTACCCATATAGAATCGAATTGACCTAAACGAGAGACTTCTAATAAAATATAATTTTTTTCACAAAATTGTATAATCGTCTACCAAAATCTAGAAAAAACTATATCTTAACAAATATTAAATGATTCTATAGTAAAATATATTATTTTTCAACATGATATAATCAAATCCTTAATGAATATAATTATTTTTATATAATTTAATAGTATATAATATATTTAGTATCTGTATACCTTGATCGGCTTGATCGGTACTCAACACTTTATACTGATGACTATACTAGGCTACCTATTTATATTGAACATTGGTTCTTTAATTTCTATCTATATCGATTGGCCACAACACATATAGGTAATTTTAAATGTAGAATATTATTATAGTGTTACAATTATAAATCAGTCTGCTTAATTCGACAGAGGGAAATACTCACCGCACCATTTCTAATGCGTGAATTATTATAGCTCCAAATATTTTATTTAATATAATAATGAATAATAATATTAATAGATATTAGTCAACGCGTGGACCGCAGGTGATGCGCAACGTGTTTATTCACATTGATGTGTTACGTGGGTATAATTAATCACGACACGTAATAATAACTGTTGTAATAATAATTACAACGATGATAATAACGACAACAGAGGAGCGAGAGGGCACTTTAAAAAGGGAGCACTTCCCTGCCCGTAAAAGGTATACCTATCGCGGTTGCATGTTTGCTAATTCATTAGTAGTATTATATGCGCTCGTAAAACGCTTCTCGTAGACATACGATCAACCTATTACACATACATACACGACTCACATATTTTAAAACTATAAGAGGGTCCGTTGCATAAGTAATACCCTCTCTCGAAACACAATATAAAATACCTACTACCTACCCTACCTTATACAATATATATATGCATTATGGACTGAATTATATTTTTATACTACAGATGTGCATAAGTGCTTGTTGATCAGTAACGTATTTACCATGAGTAAAGATTGAGGTGACCGAAATCCTATATCACTCACCAGCAAGCATTTTATATTTTATTTTTCAAAAATTATTATAACATTTAATAAATGTATGAATTAGAAGATTTTTGTATGGTCATCATTCCTCAAAATAATATTATAATTTGTTATTGACTATGATAATGAACCAGTGACGTACCTAACCGGATAAGAATGTCCGACGAGGGAGCCTCAGGGAGCAAGTAGGGGCAGTTTCCCCCTTGGATTTTTTGTGGGTCAGTTTATCAAAATTTCATATGTAATATTTATAAAATATCATAATTTTTAATTTGAAAATTATAATTTTATGATAAGGTTGCTTATAGCTACTGGCCGCAGCTGTTAGCAAATGTAATAATTAATATTATATGACCAAGTAGCCGATTGGTATTAACCGATTAATAACTATATGATTTAAGTTAAATCATCACCAATATTTCTATTATGTTTACATAAATAATCAAAATAGTTACTTACTTTTTACAGGATAACTAATTACATAGGCATATAAATTACGGACATAAATACTAGGGAAAAAGTTGAAATACATTTTCCGTGTAGGTACTTTATTTTTAATTATTATATACATATAATATATTTTTATCATAAATTCATAATAGACAATGTCACAACAACTTTTATGTTGAATTCCAGTTAGAATATTTTTATTACAAAAATCTGCGGAATCGGGTAGATATGTAATAGCCAATAGGTATATATTTTTTTTCATTTAACTTTGCAATTATAATTAATAGTTTTAACAATTTGAGGTAATAGATATATATTTGGTACCTGCATAGCTGCATTAAGTTTTTTCCGTACAATTCGTACCTATTCAATTTTGCTTTATCTTTGGATTTTTAATGGTCTTCAAATTTAAAGTAAGATATTTAATAACTGCCTCCCTTCCTTGAAAATGTTTTACTGAAAGTACACCACTGTAATGTTTCGGTCCGGAACCGAAGGCGTATGAAATAATCCAGTGCATATTAGTTACCTCCCAAAATATACGAATTGCCTACCAGCCTTATCGTTACTAAAAAGTTTATTATGCATTATTTGCATCCGATAATTAGGTAGTTCATAATTATGTGCGAGTTGCCTTCCGTATCAAGTATAGTGATTCATAATCTTCACTATGAAACACCTCGTAAATACGTAAATCGAATTTAATTAAATATTATGTAATAATATACATTATCAGGTAGGTATATATTATAAACATTATACATTTAAATTTATACAAATAATAAATAACTTTAAAAAATAATAATATAATAAGTAAATAAAAATAAAAACTGCTGGTAGGTATAATACCTACAATTAGTCAATAAAATAAAATATATTATGTTAATGTAATTACCTATAGTCAATAAAAAAATTATTTGGCACAACATTGCTTAAGCTTATATTTACTATCTATGTAATATTTTTATGTATTCAAAATATGATTTTTTTTCCTTTCAACTTTTTTATTTGAGTACCAATGAAGTTTATTTTTTTATAATTTTTAAGCGTGCATGTAGTTTAGGCCTACAAGAAATTCATATTAAAATTACTGTCTCGGTCTGAATTAAACTTTGATAAATTTATAAATATTACAATGTGGAAACTCAAAATAGCTATTAAATTAGATATGGAAAGATCCACATGCATTTGTTGTGCGCTGAATGCTTGAACTCTTTCCTGTAATCCGTAATAATATAATATACAATATAAATATAATATTATCTTTAATGATTAGTGCCTTAAGTGCCTTTACTCGTTTAGGTATAATTGTATAATTGTATCAAAAATCATATATTATAACGTGTTACACTTCGAAATTACAAACTTATTTTGATACATGTTTGAAACTACATATGCATATTTTATTACCTGTTCATTAGGAGACAACTCGTATATAGTCAGGACTCAGGAGGCAATTCGTATAAAAATAATTGACCTTTTTGACTTCGAGAGGCAACTAGTATAGTAGTATGCAGTGTATGCACCCAAAAAATCCATCCAGTGTTGTTATTAATTTAAAACCCATTATTTAATTTAATATATGATTTTTATAAGCGGATATAAGTACATCACATATCTTAAATACACTGCAGATGCGTTGAGGTGGTTTATTCTCTAATTCCATATTATTATTATTATTGTTATTGTTATTATTATTATTATTATTATTTATCGAATTATATTATTTTAATTTTATACTGAACGTGGCCGGACACGGTGAGTTCGACGAGATTCTACAATAGGAGGGAAAAAAATATCAGTAAGTATACTCTTACATCACGCATCGGTATTACAGATGACTAGACATTTTGATGTTGCAGAGCATTTAAAACTCTAATATTACTCTTAAAATAGAGATGCACACTTCTGCAGGTTAATTATTTCCAAAACCGTAGTAACACTATGATGGATGTAATTTTTATTATTATACGTAATATTATATAGAATTTTGTATTGACATTTTATATCTTATCTTGTAATAACGAGACCCATCTTATGCAATAATATGAATTTTGTTTTAATTAAAAGAGAAATTAATTATGTATCACATTAAACACTTCTATTTATTTATGACTTTTTTTCTCACAAAGAGTAGCACATTCTGTCTTACGATCTAATTATCATTTGTCCCTGACCTTTAAACGTAGGAATACATAATGTAGAAACAATTGGTTATCGTGTACAGGTTTGAAATTAAAGTCTACTTACAAAGTCGTTCGCCGAGTGTCAAAATCTAACAATTGTAATGAATTTATTCGACTGTATCGATAATCAGATACCCCTTACCTAATTACGAATCTAGTGTATATAGTCGTAGGTTTTTTTATTCGGTCTTCCGTGCACGACGGTTGTTTCAGCTTATGTAGGTAAAGTGCATTTGGTTTCGTTATATACAATACAAACATATTTTTCACAATTTGTATAATTCACTATTCGGGTTTATAATATGGAGGACAAGGAAGATATTTTCGAAGTCGTCATATCCGGCGTGGGTGGAAAATTTCCCATGTCGGAAAACATGGATGAACTGAGAATACATTTGAACAATAAAGTGAATATGGTAACCGAGAATGATTGCAGATGGAATAAAGGTGAGTTCATCTCTACAGCATAGAATTTTAATTATTTATTAATAGTAATTTAACAGTATTACGAATAAAATAATAAACCTGAAAGTGGATAAAATAATAATTTATTTTTAATATTGGAAATTACTTTTACATATTAAAACAAATATAATAATATATAATAAAAATAGACACATTATTTTTTTTAATAATAATAGGATAATAATAAAATAATAATAATATTATTAAAATTGTTTTTCTTTGATTTTAGTAATACATATTTAATACTATAACTTGTATATACATACTAACCTAAACCCCTAACCCATGTATATACTATGTACATATATATTACTATCACCATATATTATTATGTAGTTTATTATAACTTTATATAAACATTAGATTACATTTTGATATTATTTTGTGTAACATTATATATAACAGTATACCTATATGGTATCGATTAACAAAATGAGAAATAACTCAAAATTAAAAAGACAAAATATAATACATAATTCTTTGATCAAAAAGATTCGGAGAATTTGTTTTCTAAATATTTACGTAAGAACATTAAAACTCAAATAGTTGGATTTTTAGTACCCAATACAATTAAAAATAAGTAGAAATTAAATCACAATTATTTTGTTTTAAGTCTTGTAATATAATTATGTTTATCTTTCGATGTTGGCTTTGGAGTGTTTATCCATCGGCTGCATTCAAATTGCATACCTAAAAAAAGTCCAAGCCACCTCTTAAAGGGGTCTGTCTGAATTATGTGCTGTATACCAACAAGTTTATTTATCATGCATTATGTGCACAACTTTTTTTATACATAAGAATATTTACCATCTGTATTAAATTTATACATTAGGTAATAATATGATGGTTAGATTACAAAGCTGGGTGGCTTGATTAAAGGGGTTTCCAAGCGACACTACTTCACAGTGTCAACAATTTAGACTTTTTTTGAACTTGAACTACTCAATTTTTTTTTTAAACGTATACCTATATATTATAGAAGCGCTTTACGATAAGGTTGTTATAATTTATTAGTTTCAATATTAAAATATTTTTTATAATATGAATTAACTAACATACCTAAACCTTTTTATGAAATGCTATGACTATTTTGTTATTCAAAATAAGATGATGTGACCGGTATTATTATTATTATATATTTTCCATATTTGCCTTATTTTATTATTAACAAATTGTGATATTCTACATCCAAAATGTCAACAAAAAAACTCCATCAAATTGCGTAATATTATTGAAGTAAAACTTCTTTCTTGAGGTATGGATGGAGAAAAAAATCGTAACGGAAAAATGAAACGTCACGAAAAAATGAAACGGTGTATGAATGCGTGTGTATGACTGCGAAAGAAATCGCTTGAATAGTTAAATGTTATTCAGTATGTATTTTATGTGTTTTTTTTAAGTAAATCTTCTTTCTTGAGATATGGATGGAGAAAAAAATCGTCACGAAAAATGAAACTAATTATTATTATTATATTATTACCTAACTTATGATTTAACGGACCAAATACTTATGAAAGAAGTTTTACTTCCCCAGAGTGTAACTCACACACTCTCATTTTTATTTATCTGAAATATGATGAAAAAATATAAAATACATTCACTAGATTACCTCTGATATTTATATATTTTATTGTAATGTATCAAAAGTTCTTTCCTTTAGTGGAGAAGTAAGTTAAATTATTTTATTTATTATAATATTAATAACATTATATTAATATATTATATACGGAATCAATTCGAGAAAACTCCCCAAGATAGGTATGGCATGCAATTTAAACATTCCAATTTATGATTATTTCTTTGACTTAAAATTTGAATGCACTGTTGCCTACCTATTACCGATTGATCTTTTTATTCCTTATTTTTTATATACTCCAGCATAACTTTTTAAATGTTTCAATTTTGGTTTTCTTGATCTTAAAAATTTTCAAAATTATTACGCCGTATGTGTACATTACCTCACTCCACACCAAACTTGCTGCCTTTATGGTGAAGAAGTTTTTCATTTTATAGAAAGCTGCTTTGGTTATCCTATTTCTTATATCCGCCACACCCCTTCTAATCTTCTATCATTTGTGATATTGTTTCTTATAGATATGTAAAATTATTAACTATTTCTATTATAGTATCATATAATACTATATTTTCGCGCCCATAACATTATGTTATCCAATGCATACAAGTATCCAAGTTTTCCCCTTATTAATTTTCATAGGATTCTATATTTACCTATTAATAACTATATGACTGTACCTATTCAGTGGCGGCTCGTGAGGTTCATATAAGGCGGTGCATAAAAATTGTATAAGATTGTGTAAGATGTTAAAAAATATTAACCATGAAGCAATATGATTTCAATATATTTTATTATCAATATTATATTGCTTATATTATACCTACTATAAATTATAGTTATTAAGTTGACTCACTAGTGAGCTGTACACCAGCGGCATTTAAACGATAATGAACATGTGGTACGTTATCATTTCGACGAACAACGCGACATCGCGGCATTATAAAAATAAGTTCGGTCATAACTCATAAATATTAAAGAATGGATAAGCCATAATCACGAAGTAGAGAAGATAAGGTGACATTACTCTCGTATCTTTCAATGTTACAATATTGACGCAAAAAATCTCGGCAGTTTGGTAGTTCAGAATTGATCACCAGAGTACGCTACCATTCGCACGAAGGCCGACTTTTACGAGTCATAAAGTAGATTATTTTATATTTTAATTTTATTTATTTTAATTGTTATTCAAATGTCAATAATGTGCATGCCAATATAATATATTTTATGTTATATTGTATAGATTATTAAAATACACAATTGTTTTGGAATCGTGTACCAATTATTATGTAAGCATTGTAATAATATATGGTATTCAGCCATATCGTACAAATATATTGATTTAAATAAAATGTGTGATATTTATATATTCATTCATTAATTGATACATATATGCACAAAAATGGAATTAGTAAATAGATACAATTTAGTACAATTTATAGGTATAAGGTACTGGTACTAGTTCAAACTGCTAATAAAAGCTCAAATATACTGACTGCTACTACCTACTAACCCAAGTCCCAAGTTACTTGGGCCAGTTGTGCCAAGTAGGTACACCCAAGTCCTAAATACCCAAACAAAAAAATCTTAATTATATTTATGTTTTATGTAGGTATCCATATTATAATATATAAAAAAAAAAATTAAATATTAAGTATGATGTAGAAAAAATAGATCTACAATAGAGAATTGAATATATTATCAATTAAAATAATAATATAATATACATAATAATAAATAATTATATTAATACTTATAAATTGATAATATTATATTTTTAATTCTCATTTAGGTACCTAATTGGTTATTTACTTGTACCATCTAAAGAACTATGAAATTATTTACCAAGTAATATAATAATATATAAATATATAATAAATATAAATACGCAATTAATTTACATAGGTTTAATATATTATGTATTTGTATATTAATTAATAATTATTATTATTAGTTTTAGCTCAAAGATGCCATTTGCTAAATTATTGCAAAAACTGAAATACAAAAAAAATTTATTATTTTTAATGAGCTAAGGACAGACAAATTTAATATAAAATTACTCGGGTGTGATGAACATGTAAATGCATTAACCAAAAATATAATAACATTTTATTTACATTCCAGAATGTATTTTGTATGTGAGAAAAAAATAAAAAACAAAAAAACTTAGCTAAGTACTAAGCAATCTAAACTCGTATTATAACAATGTAACATATAATTGTTAAAATATAATACATTTTAAACAAAAATTTCTTCATAAAATCTATATTAAATTGTACATATTTGAATAGAATAATTACTTACAAATAATTGTTACTTGGTTAATATCTTAAATTCTTAACTAATAGTATCGAAAACAATAAAAATGTATATAATTTTTATTATTTTACATTAAAAACAATGTAATCATAATATAAAAACTGGCCTTCAGGCGAATGGTGGCGCTACCTACCGTACTGCCTAGAAAATTTGCGACCGGAATATGTACAAGTGGTGTCACCTTATCTTCTCTTAGGGTGACCAGATGTCTCTTATAAAAAAAGAGGACATTTTTATTTTTTACTAATATTATGGATAGGTACTTTAAAATTATTCATAATATACAAAACATACTTGTGATATTTATTTAACACAATTTTATCATACTCAGTTGGCTGATTGAAGCACAATATAAACAGCATAATAAAAATCTAACATATCTATTAGAAACAATAAAACAAAAATAATCGACCAAAACTAAATGCAAATTCAAAACATTTATTTTTAACCTTTTCAAACAACCTTAGAGATTGCAGGCGTACAATCCATTGATCGGAAACTATGGTGATGTACAACTGTATGAAATGCGAGTGTACCCTCCACTGCACTAACTTTCAAAATTTCAGGTGTATTTTTGTTAATAACAAAATTACTTAAATTGTTAGATGATGAAACCGCAGAACTAGCTACCTATTCTTGACTTATGTTTAGTTGTGTCTAAATGAGCTTTTAAATCATAAGACCCTGACAAAAATGTAAAAATACTAAGCATATTAATGAATTTAAAATATATAAATCTGTTGAAGGAAAACATACCTTTATTGGCAACTGAAACATAGCAATCACAGACGATACATTTGGCTTCACTAACGTCACGGCCATCAACAAAACTTTTAAATGATTCCTTCAGTCGATCATTGAAGATACATTTTCTCTTAGGCATTTTTAAAAACACTAATGAAATGACTATATAGGTATTAATGTATTATTGTATTAACTATTACTGTCTATTAGATATTTATTTTTTTTTAAAGTCTTGATTAATAAATATTTATTAATTATCTTTTGGTCTTATCATTGTCTAGGAAAGTCAATTGGTTTAAATGTTTTTATATTTTATGGCATAATATTATATTCTTATTCCATTGTTAGTTCTAAAAATAACTATACTGTGATAGTAATAATAATAGAAAAGTTCTTGTAAATCTTATCACAATATCTTATCACATCAACACAATATATAACCACAGATTACATGTAATCTGTGATATAACTATCTACAGGACAACTTACAACTGTCTACAGCCATAACAAGCCATAATCAGAATTTTGTCTATAATCGTGTGCAATACTCATGTTATCACCAATTCTATAAATTATTTTTTGGAAATATAATATCGTTTAAAATACATTTTACCACTGAATAGAGACTACGTATAAAAAAGAGGACATTTTGACTTTTTATTTAAAAGAGCCCGGACAACAGAGGACACTCCTAAAAAGAGGACAAATCCTCGTAAAAGAGGACGTCTGGTCACCCTATCTTCTCTACATCGTGGCCACGATTTAAGATAGTACTATCTTAGGTTAGGTTAGGTAAACATTGAAACCTTTCTAGAAATTTACCACGGCTCAACCATCTAACATCCGTATGCAGTAATAAATCACAATTCTGAGAATCGTTTTCTTCTAATTGTAATTTAAAAAGTCGCCTTTGCAAGCTTCGTGAACGTATAGAATTGGCTATTTTAAAACTGTACAGTATACACAGACACAAAAAAAAACCACACATCATTGTAAAATCAATACATTCATCTCAGAATCTAAAACAGTTTTTCTCATTTCACTATTCCGGCACTTTTCTCGCTATTTCATTAATATAGCCATGGCCTATCCATTCTTTAATATCTATGAGTTCGGTGCACTTATTTAATAGAGGGTGCCACACCCGCATGTGTTGTCTCTGTCTTACAGTTAGTAGCGTAACATAGCAAAAACTCCAAACGTAACATGGCTAACCTAACACATTAATATCAAGGCTCTCTAGCAAAAACTGTTTGGCGCAGGAAAGAACTGATTATGCTAATTATGCTACAGTTATCACTATAAAACGAAATTTTCACCAGATAAAAAGGAGAATTTCGTCTTTTTTTTCGATATCAGAAATACAAAAAAAGTTATTCATGCTTAAAAACACACAGAAATCATGTATTATAAAAGAATAAGAACTTTTTTTGTATAATTGATATTAAGTAAATAAAAACGATATTGCACAGATAAAATTCTCCTTTTTATATGGTGAGAATTTTGTTTCTTATTTATAACTGTAACTTTCTCGGTTCTTTCCCGCGCGAAACAGTTTTTGCTATGTTACGCACTTGTATGACGGAGACAATACATGCGGCTTTGGCGTCCTCTAAAATGTGCTCCAAACTTCCATATTATATATTACTAAGTACTAACCGACGTGTTGAGGCATGTAACTAATTCTTACACCGTGTATAGATTCTCTTCTTAATACGAAAAGTTGTAAAAACTATTATTACAGTCTACAGAATATGTGTATATAATAATCAACTATAAATATATGTTACCACAGGAATCTAATGATTTTTTGGATACTTTTTTAAGCGGTACACATATTTCTATGCACCATATCATGATCCGCTACTGACTGTATTTTTGTGTGTAAATATGTAATAAGTACAAAGAATAATATCATCGTATATGATCATACTGTATCATAATTATTATTAATTAATAATTAATATTATATAGGTACCTATAGTTTGTACCAAATAAGAGCGCACCACGGCACGTTAGCGCATCTAAATAATCCCTGGACCCCCTGGACGAGTTTATTCACTCTGTCATTGTTTCGCCCGATTTTCGTGCGCTGCCCAGTGCGCTCTTATTTGATACAGACTATATTATGTACAAACGTATTGATGATATTTATTTTAATTTAAAATTATATAATTTCAGATGAATGGCCAGGAATTCCAGCTGCCACAGGAAAAATAAGTGTATATCAAAAATTGGATGATACATTTTTGGGAATAAATTCACGACTCGCAAAAGCATTAGATCCTTTGACAAGATCTTTATTGGAAAGAGTTTATGAAGCAATAATTGATGCAGGTATTTTAAGTTCAAAAATGTATATAAAATCAATTTTATTAAGGTATTAATCCTTTTTTGGTTTATCTAATTCCTTGATGAGGACTGAATCCGAAACATTTATATGGATCAAAAACTTCTGTTTACACGGCTTCATGTGTCAGTGATAGTGAAGCGATTGGATGTGATGAGAAATTAACTACACCATTTTGGCTTCTTGCACATGTCAGAGCTCTTTTGGCAAATAGAGTTTCTAACATATTTAATTTACAAGGACCAAGTTATACAATTGATTCATCCTGGATTGGTGGTATAGAAATTTTAAAACAAGCTGCTGCGGATGTAGCAAATGGTAGGATTAAAGCAGCATTGGTTGGCGTAACCAATATTATTTGGCATCCAGATATGGCAAAACATTGGTTAGGATTAGACAAACTTAGTGTTGATGGAATTTGTCGGTCATTCGATGAAAATGGTATGCAATTATGATTATTCATTTTTAATTTTTTTAAATGTAAATATGTTATTTACAGCTAGTGGATATGGTCGAAGCGAAGGTGTTGTTGTACTTTTACTCCAAAGGTCTACTGATGCATTACGTTCTTATGGTACTATTTTGCACTGTGATGCTGGACTTTACATGGAAAAAGCTATCAACTTTATACGACCATCTGAAGATTCATTCCGTGAATTTTTCAAATCATTCTATGAGGATTGTAAAATTTCACCAGCAAATATTTCTTATTTAGAATCAGATGGATCTGGTTGCAAAGTATTAAATTATTCATTTTTTTAAATACAGATGGGAAATGAATTATGTTAAAGTAAAATTATTTTTAGTATTATGAAGAAAAAGAGCTTAATGTATCATCAGAAATTTTCTGTGAAAATCAAAGGATCTCTCCCTTACTAATTGGATCAATTAAAAGTAACTTAGGACATACCGAAGGTGCATCAAGTTTGATAGCAATTGTGAAAGCATTAATAGTGTTAGATTCTGGTATTATTCCACCTAATATCAACTTTGTATCACCAAATAACAAAATTGAAGCTTTAAAGAAAGAAAAAATGAAGGTAAAAATTATCTAATATAAAATAATAGGTGTAGTTCTAAACAATTTTTGATAGGTGGTCACGGAACCTACAAAGTTAGAGGGTACTATTGTTGCAACAACAACTTTGGGAATGCCATCATCCATTGGTCATGTTCTACTTAAACAGAATCCTAAAACTAAGATGTATCTTCAACTAGGACCCAGTCAAAGACTAGTTTTATTGTCATCAAGAACAGAAAAAGGAATTTCTGAAGCAATAGACAGAGTCATATCTTTGCCTAGGGATGACGAATATTTAGGACTTATTCAAAATGCCTTCAGTGAAAATATAACTGGCCATTTTCACAGAGGATATGCAATAATCAACGAAGAAGTTTCAACAACATTTGGCGTACAAGCAAGTGCATTACACATCCAGAAAGATGGTTTAATGTTATACATTGCATTATAATTGTATTTATTTTTTAGGAGATAGGTGAATTCAATCGTCCAGTATGGTTTGTTTTTGCTGGTATGGGATCACAGTGGCCTGGAATGGCGTCTGATCTAATGGAAATACCATGCTTTGCTGATAGTGTTAAACGATGTGATAAATACATTCGTCCTATTGGTTACGATATTTTTGACATATTAACAAATCCAGATCCTGAAATTCTTAAACAAAAACCAATAATTTCATTCTTAGCAATAACTACTATGCACGTGAGTGAAATTAACTATCATGCTGTATAGAGTCGAGACGTGAATTTGTATCTTATGTAGATTATCTTTTTTTATTTACATTTTTTTTTTTTTTTTGGTATGAAAGACGTTATTACAATCTATTTAATACACAATAATATTCTAAATGGACTAACCTGTAAAGAGGTTAAAATTTGTATGCTTGACATAGTAACCGTTAGGTTGGCGTATTGGCGACGTCCATCGTCACTATTCAAACGTTATAGGAATTTATAGATGATTTTTTTTATCATCAATAAAAACATTTCGATAATTTACGATGGATGGCCAACTTTTTTCTATGGTTTGCAAAATAAAAAAAAAAAATTGAAATTTATTGTTTCATAACAAATCAATACTTATTATTTACTTTATAATAACATAATATACTTATTTCTTAACATGATTTTAAATAATTGATTTTTCTTATACTATTTTTATGCAACTAATTACAATGATTTTTTTAATAAGAATGTTGAATTTGTTTAGTATTATCTCTTTGTAATTTGTTTGAAGTTTAGTTGAAGTATTACATTTTTTAAAAGAAAAGTTTTTATATGCTTCGATATTTATTTTTTATACAAGAAAAACTTTTTTCACATAGGTATTCTGTATTTTGAGCCAAATTAAATATAAAGCCGATTCTAACGCCAAGCTATGAAGTTCTAGAAAATCTTCCTCTGCATTTCTGAAATAGTTTAATTTCTAACAACTCTTTGTATTTACATTTTAAAACTGTTGTAAAGTAAACTAGAAATAATTTCCAATTGCATATTAGGGTTATGTATATTTTTTAAGATTGTATGTCGCTATGATAAAAGGATAAACTTTATATTTATTTTAAGCTTTAAAGGATAAATCATTTTGGATTCTAATAAGAGCAATGAATGTATTGGTTTTACAATGATGTATGTGTCGTGTGTGTCTGTTTTTTTTTTAAATGTGTATTAGTGTACTCAGTTGAAGTCAAAATAATGTTTCAATTTCCAATTTCAGTATCTTTTTCAGTGTAAAAGGGAATCTAGTTGGTATATTAAGGAGGTAAACATTTTAAATTCCTTGTAGTTTTCATAGTTTTCAAAAGCACCGGAAAAAGCAAAAAAATTAATTTACGCAAAATCAGTTTTTGATAAAATAGATGTACATTACTGTAGATACCTATTTTAAATTTTTGCTGAATGTTAATATTATTATTTCCTATACACCATAACATTTTCTAAGTATTTTGATTCGTGTTTAACTATTTATAGGCATATGAAATATGAAATTTTTGATTATTATTAATTATTTTAGATTCTGAGCGGAGCGATGAATGTATTGATTTTACCATGATGTGTGTGTTTTTTTTTTGTCTGTCATCACGTTTTGGGACAGTAAAAATGCTTCGATTTTTGACTTCAGTACCTCGTTTAATCAGAAAGTGAATTTAGTTGGTACTTTGGGGGGTCAAAAGTAAAAAATTCTTAATACTTTTCTAAATAATCGAGGAAAACAAACTAAAAATTAAGGGAAAAACGGGAAATTTTACGCACAATCATTTTTTGACAAAATCAATTTTGGTTATTGATGTAACTTTAAAACAAATGACCATAGATACATGAAATTTTTACCGAATGTTTAAATAAGTATATTATATCCACCATGCAATTTTCAAAAAATTTCGACTCAAGTTGAACTATTCATAAGCATTTGAAATTTTCGATCATTATTAGTTTTTTTAAAATTAATATCGATACAAATTTATTTGTTAAGCAGAAAAGCTTGAAAATTTAATTCAAGGCTCTTAACATATTTTTACAATAGCAGTTAAAAAATAAAAGAAATTCATAGTCACATTTTTTTTTTTATAAGCATTCAAAGATTGAATTTTGACAAAATACGTAAAAATCACAAAAATTCACAAATTATTTTAAGCTAGAAATTCATAAAAAATTTTCTATTTAAATCTAAGATTTCAAAATTTAATACAAGATTCCTTACAAGTTTTTCAATCTTTATCACAAATAAAAATTCCACCGGAAATTCAAATTAAATTTTTATGAGCATTTGAAATTTAAATTTTTACAACATTGGATTTTCACTTTTAGCGATTTCCTTAATTTGGTGTAACTCTAAAAAAAATGACCGCAGATACTTGAAATTTTCACTGAATGTTTATATAGGCATTTTATATATTTGATAAAATTTTCAAAATATTTAGATTTGTTTTGAGCTATTTACTGACATTTTAATTTTTCAACTTTTTTAATTTTTTTTTCTATAAATATCGATAAAAATTTATTTGTTCGGTAGAAAAGCTTGAAAATTTAATACAAGACTTCTAACACATTGTAACAATAGCAGTTAAAAAATATTAAAAATTCGTAGGCACGATTTTTTTTAATAAGCATTTAAAGTTCAAATTTTTAATAAATACGTAAAAATTACGGCAATGTTCAAATTATCTTAGATAGAAATTCATAAAAGTTTATCTTTTTAATTCTAAGATTTGAAAATTTAATACAAGGCTTCTAACATATTTTTACAATAGCAGTTGCAAAATAAAAGGAATACATAGTCACAATTTTTATTTATAATCATTTAAATTTCAAATTTTGACAACATATTATGTAAAAATCACTAAAATTCGTAAATTATTTTATGCTATAGAAATTCATAAAAAAATTTCCTTTTATATCTAAGATTTCAAAATTTAATACAAGGCTCATAATATATTTTTACAATAGCAATTGAAAAATAAAAGAAATATATTGTCACAATTTTTATTTATAAGCATTTAAAGTTCAAATTTTGACTAAATACGTAAAAATTACGGCAATGTTCAAATTATTTTATGCTAGAAATCATAAAAAATTTTCCTTTTATATCTAAGAATTTTAAATTTTATATAAGGCTCCTAATATATTTTTACAATAGCAAGTGAAATATAAAAGAAATATATTGGCACAATATTTTTTTTTTACAAGCATTCAAAGTTTGAATTTTAACAACATATGTAAAAATCACGAAAATCACGAAAATTCGCAAATCATTTTAAACTAGAAATTATTAAAAACTTTTATTTTTAAATCTAAGATTTGAAAATTTTTAATAATTTATAATATATCCTAGACAAATAAACCGTCTTCGCTCAGAATCGTTTTTCGTATACAATGATATAATATCATTGGATTCAAATTTAATTCCATCCATTACAGTAACCCACTTGTAACCTACTGTACAGCAGAGCGACATCCACGACTTACCCGTATTTTTTTACTTGTTGGTAACAATATTTTTGATCGATCAATAAACTTGAAAATGTGTTACAAAGTTACTCATAAGTTTGTATACCTTTATAAAAAAATAAAAAATGTCCCCTTGTAACCTACTGTACTACAGATCATCAACCTGCCTTTTTGAATTTAAATTATTTTTAGATAGATTAAATATTTAAGGTATATTAATAACAAGTAAGATACTAGATATTTCAAATTATCTTTTGAATTTTTATTGCTTTAACACTTTCAATTGAAAAAAAAAAATACTTATCTTTTTGCATTATATCCATCTCTTGTTTTCAATCGTGAAACCTATAAATCATGAAGTGTTGTCTCCGTCTTACAAGTCCGTAACATGGCAAATTTTACGCTCATCAAATCACGATTAGCTTCGTTGGTTTAAAATATAATGTGAATTTACCTCTTATAAAAATTAAAGGTAACATTATTATCTAAGGTGTTTTATGGGAATTTCATTTTATTTTAATTTTAAAGCGAGTTATGAGTATTTTAAAGTTGTAAATTGTTTGTGTATCTTAAAATACTCATGACTCGTTTTAAAATTAAAATATAATGAAATTCCCATAAAATACCTTAGATAATAATCTTGTCTTTAATTTCTATGACAGGTAAATTAACTTTAAATTTTAAACTAACGGAGTTAAACGTGATCTGCTGAGCGTAAAATTTGCTTTGTAAAGATGGAGACAATACATGAGAGTGTGGCGTCCTCGTAAAATTTAAGAATTTAAGAAAAAACTTTTAAATTCTAACTATAGTAATTAATGTAGTAATTTTACATGTATTTCATTATTTATTAAATAATAGTATTTATATTCAATGTTTTTAGTAATAGAGACAGTTGGTTGAACTAATTAATTAGTAATGTTGGCTGATTGTCCGTTTTTACTCAGAATTGTATTTTGTGTATAGACGTATAGTGATTTTATATCGTTGAATTCAAATTTAACACATACATTCAATAACTAAATACTCTTCGATTTTAAGCTTCACTCAACATCAAATGTATATAGCAGTGCGGTTACCTATTTTAGCCCCTTTTATTTCTGAAAGTACATGTTTTACGAGCATATCTGATTATGATTCAGTTATTGGTTAAATACTATGCAAAATTCTGAAATGAAATTTAGTATATTTATTTATGATAGTTATTATTTGTGAATAATTGGTGTTTTAGATCGCATTTGTTGATCTATTAGCAAAACTTGGTATTCATCCCGATTTTATGTTTGGTCATTCTTTGGGTGAAAACGGATGCGCTTATGCTGATGGATGTTTCAATACGTATCAAACTTTAATGGCAGCATATGCTAGAGGCAAAGTATCTGAATTCTTAAAGCCAGAAAAAGGCCTAATGGCAGCGGTAGGTAAGTGTGCTATTTTAAATAATATATAGCAAGAAAATATTTTAATAATATGATTCTTTTAGGCTTAAGTTATCAAAATATACCAGATTTGCCATCTAGTATTGACATAGGATGTCATAATTCTGAAGATAATGTTACTTTAAGTGGTCCTTCTGATGACTTGGAACATTACTTAGAAACTCTGAAAAAACGAAACGTTTTTGTTAGAACTGTAAATTCAAATGGTATTGCGTATCATTCAAGAATGGTCATAAGACAAGCTGAATTTGTTCAGAAATTTATTGAAAAAGTAAATTTGTTATTGGTGAAGTAACATTTAACAGATTTTATTACAAAAATATATTTATATTTTATCAGGCAGTACCAAATCCAAAGAAACGATCTTCTAGATGGATATCAACTTCTATACCAGAAGAAAATTGGAATAGTGAATTAGCACAATTTAGCTCTGGAAAATATCACGCAAATAATTTTAAGAAAACTGTTTATTTTTCCGAAGCATGTCAAAAAATACCAAAAAATGTTATAGTCATAGAAATAGCGCCTCATGGTCTATTTCAAGGAATATTAAAATCGGCCTTAGATAGTTCATGTAAAATTGTCTCTGTAGCAAAACGAGGAAGTAAAAGTCCACTAAAGCATTTTCTAACAACACTTGGTGAACTCTATTCTAGTGGACTTCACATTAATTTAGATGCTATCTATCCTTCACCAGAGTATCCTGTTTCGAGAGGAACTCCGAGCTTAGCCCCTCTTGTATCTTGGAACCATGAAGAAACTTGGGCAATTAACACATATTATAGTGATGTAAGTATTTACTATACACAAAAAGCCATTTATTTTTATTTTATTCATGTATATTTTGGTTTTCAGTCAAATTCAAACTATGTACAACTTTGTTTATTTGATAAAACAACTAGACATCTTTTAGGACATAAAGTCAATGATGTAATTGTGGTGCCTTTGTCATTTTTCATTGTATGTTTGTAATGATAAATAGTTTATTTTTAGTGGTGTAATTTAGTAAATTAATTTTATTGTTCCAGACAGAAGTATTGAAATCACTAGAAAATAAGCAATCAGCCATTTTAAATAAACCGTACCAAATAATATTTGAAAACGTTTTTGTTCATACACCTCTAATTTCAACCGCCAAGGGTAAATATTACCTTTATTTTATATTAAATATAGATATTACCATGGTTATAACTATTTTAAATGTCAAAAATTGTAAATTAATTTCTAGACAAAGATGATTGTGATAGATGGTGATCAGTCCTTTCATTTTTTTTTAATTTGAAGTATATTCTAGCTGGCTCTGATCAAAGTGATGAGTCTATTTATTATACAAAATTATGCACATTTTTGCTATTATCACCTTCTAGATTTGTAAAAAATTGTTAAGTTGGTACTTGATGAAGGTCAAAAGTAAAATTTTCAAGTATCATTTTCAAAATGTTTTGGAAAATCAAAATATAATTATTAAAAATCTGGAATTTTCACGTAAAAAGTGTCTAAGGACTTAATTCTTTCCCCAACTATAATATCGGTTATGTTAATATTTTCATGCCGTATATTATTATTTCTTATACATGCAATTTCATTACACTGACCTCAATCATGATGCATTTTCAACAACTATTAATTATTAAATAGACTTTCCTGTTTATTATTTTTAAATTATTATTATTATTTAAAAATTGTACTGTAAGTATTTTGAAATGATATTTTAAAGTAATTTGCTTTAGGATGACCTTGTAAAAATTTCAATAAGCTTGTGTAACCTTTTTTAATATTCTGTGATGCATTTGGGCATTATTTTATCAATCCCTTCTTTTCGACATATTTGGGATTGTCCGTGAATCCCACGGGTAAACGAAAATTTTGCATTTTTCAAGTGATTAGATTCACTAAAATTATCATTTTAAATTGAACTGCATCGTTTCTTTAATTTTCTAGTAAAAATGTATTCAATCGAGGAACTAACTTAGCCAAGATTCATATTTGGAACATTGCATGTAAACGTAATAAGCTAATAACTAACAGTAACACAACAACGAGTTCACGCTTATGTTCACGCAATACTGATATTCGAGCTATAATTATTATTTATTATGTTTAGATTGAAATAATATTTGATTTTAATCCTAATAGTTAATCTTTCATAGTTTGTTTTGTACCTATACCTATTAGACTATCGTCTATCATACTCACTCAGCTCAACATTATATGTGATCTGCCATCCTAAGGGAGAATGCCGTAAGTTTCTTTCGTGCAATTTCGAGAAAAATGCATTTTTATGTTTAGTAGTTCTATTTTCATAAATATAATATTTTTCAAAGTAAAATACATATTTTCTTACGGAAATATACTCAATGAATGCAATGGAACTATTCAATTTTATTTAAAATGCAATTATTTAGAATAGGTTACTTGGCAAAAATGCCGTAATTCTGGTTACGGCTTCTTTCCGTAGCATACCAAAATGTACTAATCACTAACAATTGAAGAAATAACGCCGTATATTATCAATACTAATTTTTTTTTTAATTTATAACACAATTTGAAAGTAATTACAATATCTTTATCTTGAAATCAAAGTCATCTAGTCATTATACATTTTTAATATACATAAAAATTAAAATTAAAATTAAAATATATGAAAATATGAAATACACAAAATAAATTATTAAAAGAGATACATGTAGCAGCTTAACATATTATATAATTTAGATGAATTATTGTTTATGTACCGTTATATTTTCCCAAAATTGTTTTCTATTTTTTGGGAGAATTTGACTCAAATTTGAAAGAATATCGTCACGTTTTTCTTTTGGTATTCCACAATTTTCTGTATGCGAAGATGGCAGAGTTATTCCTTTTTTGTTCATATACTTTTTTTGAACGAAATCTAATGTTGTTCATCATTAAACTGACTTTTAGTAAACAATATGTATTTTCCACGTTCAGCTTTTATTGAAACAATGTCTCTCAACAAAACTCTATTTGTGGACTTTAATAGTTTCTGTTGTGCCTTATAATCTTTCCATTGAAAAAAATTAGAAAAACTCATTTTTTTTATGTTAACATTTCCTTTATTGGCCGCCCCTTCTGCTTTAGCAAAATCTTCGAAATCGTAGGTTTTCTTCTGACGTTTTAAAGAAAGTTCCAATTGATGGTGGAATTTATCGGCTGACATAAATGTGTGCCCGGCTTTAAAATAATTTAAAACAATTTCTTGGGCACAAATATCATCTGAGTTGACTATGTATACTAAAAATGATAATAAACACCAGTTCATATTTTGACTGCTGCAGTTATCCACCCAAATTGTCAATTTCTGGGCATTGCGATAGTGCAAGAAAAATGAATAAAATGTACTGACCAAGTCTTCCTTTTTACGTCCACTTAATACTTCCATGCCATACGCATGCAAATGGAAAAATATGTTTATTTCCTCCGACAGGTACAAAGCTTTCATTGTATGCAACTATTCGTTTAGTAAACAAAACTTTTTAGATGTATCACGTGGTTACACGTGGCAACATAATAACTTTTTGCAGATCTACTGTAACATAAATAGATTATGCATTGAATTCATTTTTCGCGTGCTCTTGGTACAGGGCTCTTGTAACATTGGCTTTTTTTTTATGTACAGAGTAAGTTCGGCAAATTTCACAATCGTCAACTAAATTGTCTTTTGCGTGTTCATGAATTTTTAAACTTTCAGATACCTCACACATTCATGACCGAGGGTACAGTAAACGATATATTTATTTTAGAAACCTGATTTCTATAATTATCATACGAAATCGAATATTGATGTTCAGGATATTTTTCTAAAAAAAGTTGATGCATTAGCGTAACTGTGATGTCACTCGGTAAATACCGAATATTCGGAGCATGCTCACGCCGATAGTGTGATACAGTCGGGTTAAATGACTCGATATGGTCTTCTATTAAATGTTGATATAAATATTTTTTAGTCGGTTTCTTGCCACGAAGATCATCAGGAGCTTCTACTTGACCATTGGGATAATGTCTTAATATATCTAGAACTCTATCATTTGTTTTTTTAAAGCCTAAAGTGGTTAAAAAAAAGGGTTTGCATACTTGTATTTTGATACCTTGGTCATCAGTTATATACAGTTTTAAAGCATTTTTGCGGTTAGTCAGTTCGGTATTTTTACGTGTTTTAACATCCATGTATTAACCAGTGTTAGGAACAGATAACAAAAAAATCATCTGGATAAAGATAAAGATAACAACACTAAATTTTATCTAAGATACAGATAAAAGATAAACAAATTTTATTCATCTAACAAAAAGATAAAAGATAAAAATATTTTATCCAGATAAATAACAAATAATTATATAAATTAAAATTAAAACAACTAATTTAAAAAAAACATATATAATGTCATGTAAGTACATGCCTATATAATATGTTTACTTTCGACTTAACTTATTATATCATGATGTGTATCACCAAACATTAACTTCAACACATATAATTATATAAGGAACCAATAAGATCCAAGGGACTCTAGGGAGTAACAAAGTATAAATAAAAATTTGGGAAGTCACCCTGCTGAAGAAGTTGTCGAGTGGACCAAAAACAAAATTCACATAGTTAATAATATTTTTGGTACAGATCTATCTAATTTTCACTAAAAAATTTATCTTTTAAATTTATCTAGATAAGTCAAATATTTATCTAAAATAAATACTTAGATAACTAATATTTATTTATCTAGATAAGATAAAAGATAAAATAATTATTATCTGGATAATTTATCTAGATAAATTTATCTAGATAAGTCCTAACACTGGTATTAACACGTACTCAATATGAAAACTCTACGTTCCTTCCCGGTCATATTCCAATATTGTAAGTTCACATCAAATCGTCTTTCTTCTGTAATTTTTCCAAAACACTGTTTTTGGCAATTTTCTTTATCGCAGCCTGGTAACACCCTGTGCCGATCTTTTTCTAAGTCTAATTTTATTTTTTTCGCATTTCTACACTTGTTAAATATTTTTTCCTTTTCCCAAGTTCTCCGGATTTCGTGAAAAGATCTACTTCATCGTTAACCACAATACCATCATTAAAATAAATAGGTAACTCTGATATATTATTTACGACGGATTCATTATCATCTGAAAATTAGATACACCCAATTCTTTATTTTTTTAATGAAATGATAATCATCTAATATTTTAAGTTATAATTTTACTATTTTACCTTGAATGAGTTCTTTAATTCCATCTAAATAAGTCTGATGCAATTGTAGTTGTTGAGTCTGGTGAACCTGGTATAACATTTATGTTTGGTTCATAAACAACTTCATGTTGTGTATCCATTGGAAAAATAAAAATTGAACTTCTTCAATTCACGACGATATACTCGTATCATAGATAACTGAACGAAATATAGAATGTGTATGGTGTACAACAGCAAAACTCCAAACATTATCAGTAATTTAAAATTAAATTATAAGATACGGCTTATTGATGACCAGTTTTCTAAACAACAATGCCGTAAATATAGATTAAAATATAATTAAGTGCTAAGTAAAAACGCCGTATTTTTTAAAAAGATACGGCAATCTTCCTTAGCAAACTGTGATTACGGCGTTTTTGCTAAGCATCGATTATATTTAATTACAATTGCTATATTAAATATAGTAATGTGTTAATTTCACCGTGTGTTTTATTTTTGTGTGAGTCTGTACACTGTCTGTGAAAAAAATTTATTGTTTTCAGTATCTTTTCCGATGGAAAGTGATTATTAGCGATGCATTCTGAAAGTCAAAATTTAAAATTGTCAGTACTTTTTGAAAGCACTGGGGGGGAGCGGGTAAGTAGATGTCGCTCTGCTGTACAGAAGGTTGCAAGTAGATTACTATAATATATGGTATTAAATTTAAATCCAATGATATAACATCATTGTATACGAAAAAAAATTCTGAGTGGAGACAGGTTGTCTCTAGTCTAGGATATTTTATACTATATTATTAATTATATTGTTATTATTTCAACAAAAAAATCTAGGTGTACCTACCTATAAAATAACTTTCAAATTTATCAAATCAGATTCATTATGTATCCGATACACTCATTCATTCATAGTATATACAAATATACAATATACTATAAAAAGTCATTAACGACATTCTAACTTTTAATATTAGAATATAAAGTAAAAGTATACTTTAGGAATTTCAAGTACCTACCCAAGAATAATATTTTTAAATTTTAACAATGTACCTTAAATTGTTTTTCTTGATTATTTAATATGTAATTTCATACAAATTTGAACTTAAAATAGCAATAAAAAAAATTGTGTTTGTATAATTTTTAGATTTTTTTGTTGCAAAATTAACTACTTACGAAAAACCTTGTTTTAAATTGTCAATCCTTATAGCTATAAAAGTTAAATGTTTTATACATTTTATCTACTAAATAATTTGTAAATTTGCAATTAAATACATTTTATCAAAATTTGGAATTTAAACGGTTATGAAAAAAAACTGTGTCTATGCATATTTAATGATTTTTAGTGTGAGTATGTATTTTTAATATTTTATAACTACCACTGTAACAATATATTATAGGAGCCTTGTTTTAAATTTTGAAGCTTTTTTACCAAACGAATACAATTTTATTGTTATTTATAAAAAAACAATTAAAATGATCGAAAATTTCAAATGTTTATAAATAACTTAAAAAGATATTTATATATTTTGAAAATTTTATCAAGTATAGAAAATGCCAGTATAAACATTCAGTGAAAAATGTGTCTACGGTAATTTGTTTTAGAGTTATGCCAATATCATAATTCGATTTTCCCAAAATTTATTTTATGTAAAATTTCACGTTTTCCCTAAATTTTTGAAAACTACTGTGAAATTCAAAATTTGACTTCTACAGTGCACCAACTAGATTCACTTTCCAACCGGAAAAGCTATTAAAGTTTAAAATTAAAATATTATTTCGACAACTTATCGTGTACACAGACACAAAAAAAAACACACATCATTATAAAATCAATACATTCATCTCTACGCTCAGAATCTAAAATAGGAATTTTCATGCAAAATCGGTTTTCGAAAAAATCAATTTTGGTTTTTAGTGTATCTCTAAAATAAAAATGTTAACAGTTAAATTTCTTACAATTTAGAACGAGATTCTTCGTAACTTTTTATAAGTGGAAATTAAAAATGTATAACTTTTTTTTTTGAGCACCTGCATTTCAAATTTCTATAAAATACGTTAGTCATGAAAATTTAAAAATTATTCTGGGTTAGAAATTCATGAAATTTTTTTTTAGATCTAATATTTGAAAATTTAATACATGGTTCCTCAAATTTCGTCTACCTTAAAAAATATCTACTGTAAAGTTAAATTTTATTTTTATGAGCATTTGAAGTTAAAATTTTTGCAACATTAGATTTACAACATGATTTATCATAGAAAAATGTTCTTATTTTGCTGTAGTTCAAAAATGAATACTTAAAATTCTTAAAATACTAGTATGTAGATACAATTTACACCAAGCGTTTATTTTAACATTTTCTATACTTTATACAATTTTCAAAATATTTTGACTAGTTTTTAGCTGTTTCCAGACATATTTTCAATTTTTTAAGTTTTTTCTTTTCATTAGTGTCAATAAAATTTTATTTGTTGGGTCAAAAAGCTTGAAAATTTAATACAAAACTCCTGATATATTGTTAGGTAAGTAGTTGATTCTGTGATTAAAAAATTTAAAAAATATTTAAACACAGTTTTTATAGTAGTTATTTATATTATGAAATTACATATTAAATAACCAAGAGCAACGAATTTAGTTATTTTATTATAATTTAAAAATATTAATTTATCAACTGAAAATGTCAAAGTACATTGTTATATGCAAATAATATTAATTCAACCTACCAGCTAAATTAGTTTTAATAACAATATAAATATAATAAAAAATATCCTAGTCTTAACAATCCACTCAAAATCTTTTTTCGTATACACTGATATTATATCATTGAGTTCAAATTAAACACCATCCATTACAATGATACTTGCAACCCACTGTAGGTTTATTAGATCGTCACCCACTAACCAACTTCTTTTAATTTTATACCTTTTAAATGTTTTGTAAAATATTATTAGAATAATCTATATTAAATTCTGTATAAAAATGTAAAATTATTAAAGTCTATGATTTGCATTTTAATCATCAATGTATTAAATCTTTTTAATATTACTTGTAGATTACAGTGGTTCTCAAGCTTTTTTGGTTCACGGCACATCGTTATACATCACAAGTTTTCACGGCACACTTAATACAAATGTAATGAAATAAATTACTGTTTTCAATATTTTTACCAGCATAATTACAAATATCAGAAACTTCTCGCGGCACACCTAGTCGATCTCCCGGCACAGTATTGTGCCGTGGCACACTGGCTGAGAACCACTATTATGATATATTCTACAGTGTGGAATATATTATAAATAAATAAAATGTTTTAAATTTACTAAATTGCTAATATTCCAGAACCGTTATTCAGATTAAATAGTTTAATTTAAGAATTTATATAATTTTAAATTCAAACACTTATCAAGACTTATTATTGTATTATAAAATTACTCATATAAGAAATAAGATTATGTAAATACCAAAAATACAAAAAAAAAATGGTGCAGTCACAATTATTTTTATGACCAATTCAATTTAAGATGTTGTCGTATAGGTTTATCGTGTATGAATTTTATCTGGACCACAATGAGACGATTACGTTATATTCGAATTTTATAGTAAAAAAATTAAACCATGTTTCCAACAAATTATCACCCTTCGTTGTTTATTTTCGTTATTATTGTAATTCTAGGAGTTTGTATTTTGTCGCAAAAAAAGCTTTAACAGATTACAGACACTTATGTTCAATTACAACTCAAATTTACTATGTATCAAATGTACTAATCATTACAAAATGATGTGCTTCAAATATTTAATATATGAATGACTAAATTAAAAATCATATATTTACTATAATATTAAATAATATTTTAGAATCCAATGGTTTCTATACACAAATTCAACCAGGTACTGGTTCTTTCGAAGTAATAGAATCTCGAGATGTATTATTATCTGGGTTGGTGCATATTGATGATAGTAACCATCTTATTAGTCCAGAACCGCCAACAGATTATGAAGTTAATATTGAAAATGAATGGATATCAGACAATGAAATATATAGATTATTTTCTGAAAATAATATTAATTTCTCAGATCCTTATTGTACCATTCAAAAAATACTTATTCTCGATAAAGGTATTGTATTTTATAAAATATAAAATAAGTACTTACAAGCTATCAAAATACTTGCATTACTACATTATTCATAAGTTTTTAGGTTTCCTGGCAAATATATTTTGGAAAAACGATCTTAACATCAACCTCAACTCACTGATGCAATTAAAAATGTTTGCTGATCTTCAATCACATCATGACATGCCTTTGCTTCCATCTTGGTTTAGAAGTTTAGTTATCGATGATGAAATAATCAAAAATATTAAACACGGATCGATGGTTTATATTACATATGATAATCGAACTAATGTTATTAGAGGGCCTGGGATAGAAATTGAAACTTTAAAGACTTCCACTTTCCCAATAATTGATCCACTGCCTATGAATTTGAATGTTCAAAAAGTTCAATTTGTTGAACAACCTAATCCCAAAATTAAAGTAATTTCAATTAACTATTATTTTAAATTCTAATAATAAAAATTATTCATTTGTTATTATTGTTGTTTATTTGTTTAGAACTTTGTGCAGTTTTTAAGCATTTGTGTACAACTTGTCAAAAATACAGTAAATTCATCATCAAAGTTAAAAACCAAATTAAAAATTAATGATGATATATTCGTAGAAACATTTAAAAGGGTTTTTGAAATACAGCCATTTTTAAAGGTTGTAATTTATTTTTATTTATATGTTCATTTAAGATACCTATTTATTATATATTTTTTTGTATATCAGGCAGATGTTGAAGAATATTCAAATTTCCAAATAACAGACTTAATACCAAATCATGTACTCCTCTTGATAACTGACCATTTAAATGAAAAATTAAATAAAGATATTAAAAATTGCACAGGAAAAGTATTTATTTTGATAAAGAATTCAACTGTTGACGATACATATACTACAATTGTTCAATATGAGCATAATGGTTCTATTTATCGTCTAATAACACGACTGGTGAAATTACCGAACAAAATTTTAGAGGTTAGCACTAAAAATAGTTCTTGGATAGATAACATAGTACAAGGACTTAAATCGCTATCTAGTAATATTTCGCCTATAGTTTTGATTAAAAATGATTCAGAAAATTCATTGCATAATATGGTGGAAAAAATCGAAAATATCAATTCTATAATTGGTTTTAGGTAAACATTTGTATTTATAATAGAAAACTGATTTACAATTTACCATTACATTCATTTTTTAGATATGTCTTACTTTACGATGGTGTACAATTGTTTGATTTGACAAAAACCTTCTTTAGGGAACAACTATTTAAAGGGTTAAGGCAAAACATATTAAAAAATAACTGCTGGGGTAGTTATAATATACTTCCTTGTATGGATAATCTCTCTTCAGAGTTAATTGCTAATGAATTGCAAACATATGTTAACCAGGAAAGGTCTGTATAAAAAACAAAACTATGAATGTTTTCCATCTAACATTTATTTACTTTTAGTGATTTATTCATCAAGTATATTGGATCTTTTAAAACAAATTTAATGGTAATAAATACTCATTAATATTTCAATGAATCTATTGCTTTATATTATATTATAATTGGTTATGGTATTTTTAATAAAGGAAGATGAAGTATGTTCTCAATATTCGGGTGTAGACAATGAAGGAAATACTGTAATGGGTATTTTAAAGTATAAATCTAAAAATAAGCGATACGAAATTGATAATATTCTTAAGTGGTATGTAAATTCTGAAATGACCTTGGAAGAATCAGTTAAATGTCCGTTAGCTTACTTAATGGTAATTATATTATTTGAATTTATTTTTATGAAATTTTAATAGTTTTTAAAAATGTTTACAGGCTTACTATTGTATGGTAAGTAAAGCACATGTTAAATTTGGGGATTCAATACTTATACATAATGGGTGTTCAAAAGATGGACAAGCATTTATAAGAGTTGCTTTCGGATTTAATTGTAAGATCTACGTAACTACATATAATAATGACCAATCTGACTTTATAAAAAGTTTATTTCCAAAGGTAATGAATAATAGAATCTTTAAAAATAGTTTTAGCTACTTTGATAAATGAAAAATTTTGAATTCTTGCAATAATTAATAGTTGAATAGCGGCAATATACTAGATCTAAATAATAGCAAGTTTGAAATACAATTAATGAGCTTAACAAATGGAAAAGGATGTGACATCGTTATTAATGCTATACCAACTGAATTCCTATTAGCTTCTCTTCGATGTGTAAAACAATTTGGTTCTTTTGTACACATCGGTGCACAAGATATAAATGTACATACAGAAATTGGTAAGAATGGTGTTAAAATATAAATATAACTAAATGATTACCTACATTTAATTTATTTAATTTGCACAGGCATGTACATGTTTATGAAAAATATTTCTTTATACGGAGTTCGAGATTTATTGAACATAGTTAATTCTCCTGTCGAAAACAAAAACCATCTCAAGCAACTTGTTGAAAATGGTATCAAGGATAAAATAGTTGTTAAATTATATGAAAATATTTCAAAAACTAATAAAACATCTACTAACAAGTACGATCTAAAATTTAAATGAAATTGTTTTTGAGATAAATTTTATTAATTTATTGTCATATTTTTATACATCTTATTTAGTGTCAATAATTCAGAAAAAGTAATTGAAACAAATAACTCAGATCATAAATTCGTTAAAAAAGAAATGGCATACATAATTATTGGTTCAGCAACGAATTTATGGATAAAAACCGTTAATTGGCTTCTTCAACAAGACGCAAAAAAATTGATATTTATCATTAATGGTACCAATTCAATAATGAGAAGGAGTCAAAGAACTATATATTCATTAATTCAAAAGTACTCCGATGTTTCGTTTATTATGACTTCGGCTGAAAGGTTTAATACTGTAAAAGAAGGGGAAACATTGTTACGGGAATTCGTATCATATTCAAAAATTGAAGCATTATTTTGTGTAGAAATGGTATGTGAAGTTACATAGTATAACATTCTATAAATTTAAACAAAAATCTATTTTTATTTTATTATAATTGTTAAGGGTGGTTCAAAATTAAGGAATGTTGACAAAGCTTGTAGAAATGTTATACCAGATTTAAAACATTTCATATGCATGCAGAGTGATGCGATCGAAGTCTGCGAGTCAAGGAGCAACGCAAATTCTAATTGCATTAACGTGCAGTGTGATAAATCAGTTCGAAAACCAGAAATCATATTAAAGTTTATAAACAAAGTGATAGAGTCTGTAAATGATTCTAAACCCATTTCAGTTGTTTTTAATGATCCGTTAATATCTGAACACGGTTAGTTTACGATCTAAAACACTAAATTTATATGTTTGATTATAAATATATATTTTAATAATACAATTATTCATAATGTATACCTCAACATTTTTTTTATTTTCTTAGAAAACATTGATTCAATCTCAGAATACTTACCTAAAACCATCAAAGAATTACTTGAACTCAATATTGATTTACCGGAATATCCACGATTTGAACAATGTACATCCAAAAGTATTCCGAATACTGGTAATAATAGTCTATCGCCAGTATTCATTGTTCCTGGATTAGGAATTTCTCGAATACAACCTTTAATCAATCAAATTATGCATCCGGTCTTTTGTGCTAAATTTCCATCGTACATTAACTCTGTCGAAAATGCAGCACTAGGATTACTATGGGTAACTATCATACAATTAATCTTAAAATCTTCATATTTATAGCACTATTTATTCGTAGCCCTTGAAACAAATTCAATCGGAAGGACCGTTCACGATCGTCGGCGAGACGTGGGGTGGAAATATTGCGGTTGAACTTGCAAAGATAATGGAAGGATTTGGTGAAACTGTCAATCTTATATTACTGGATGGCTGTCCATCTGATAATAAAAAGCGTTTAAAGCTTGTAGATAAAGTAGACTTTGAACAATTGAATGGAGATTCGAAGGCAAAGGTAAACTATGTCACCACAGTTAAAATCATTAGTAACAAACTTCAAGGTACCTTTTAATAGTAATAAAATTACTAATTTGTTCTGTCAAATATATCCACAACCATACAAATAAAATAAGAACAATTTATACAGTTAATTTATTTGAAAAAATGTTTGTTATCATATAAAACTTATAATGATATAAATATTATGTAAAAACATTTTAGTCGTACTTTGTAATTTCATTAAAAATAAATTGTTTTCTGATGACATACAAATGCTTAAATTGCAAATGCAACAATTGCATGTATTATGTATAATATATTCAGTATGAGTTAAAAATAGTTTTTCGAAAAAGCCAAATTATGAATCTATTTAATCTAATTTATCAAATTTTTTCAGGAAAAAATAAATGGTTCGATAGATGTGCTTATGAATCAATTAAGTGCATTAAGAGATTTCGTTCCTAATAACACTCAACTTGAAGCTAATACAATCATTGCTAGACCATTTACTCCGGATATTTTGGACTCCTGTATTCATTTTGAAAAAGTATGTTTACAAATATTTATATATAAATAATACATTTAGTTTATTTGATTTTACCATATTTTTATATTGTATTTATGAATTTTTTTTACAGAATCATTGTGGCAAACTAACAGTACACATTTCTAAAAAGTCATCGTATATTGAATTTATCAATAGTTTGGAAGCTGCTACTATTATAAATGAAAATGCATCATTTAAGTGGTAGTTTAATAAAATATTTAGTAACATATTGTGTTATAAAATTAATTTAGAAAATCATTTATTACTATACAAATTTTAAAATGTCTTAAAACTGGAAAATATTAACTTAATTAAAATCCTAATATTATGTAGTTTTAGTGTCATATATATATATATATTAATTTATCCAATGACAAATGATGGCACATCTCTGAATTGGAACTCGTGTGGTCTCCATGGTTCTTGCAAAGCGTTTGTGAGCCACCCGTCTAAGGGTGTGAGATGCTTCTTTACCCAATCAACTTGAATTTTAACTTTCTCCAGTGCATTTTTTATGATATCATCCACAGAAACAAAATGACGTTTATTTCTTTGATAAAACTCAGTAGCCTATAAAACAAACACATAATATATAGTATTATACTTTATTTACAAAAATATATTTTGAAAATCACGACAAACCTTATTCAATCCTTCTTCTGTTCTAAAATTGTTAAATGACGTTTTAACAAAATATTCCCATACAGTCTTCTCCAGCCTAAAATCCACAACATTATTATTATAGTATATTGGTTTTCAAAAAATACCATTATTTGCATATAGGTATTCTAATTATTATATTAATTACTTAGTGCTTAGATATTCGAAGTTTTTCATCATGAATTTAAACATTGTTTCGTGTCCTAATGATACGGAACTCATAACAGTCAACATTGTTAACATATCCTCCTCGCTAAACTTATGATCTCCACTCATCAACGTCAAATTCAACATTCTTTTATACATAGGTTAAGTTATTTAGTTTATATTTTTGATTTCAATATTTTTAGTTTAACATTTGTTACCTGACAAATTTCGTTTCATTTTTAGGGCAGCTAGCTAATGATCTGAATATAAATAATCGTTCTGTTTGAGACTTATTTTTTGGATAATACATAATCCTATGTAATCCAAACTCCCACTCGTCCAGTGTTCCATATCCGAGAAGTATACATAGGTAATTATCCAAGAATCTATAGTTATTAATAAGAATGTAACAGAAAAAAAAGTATAGTTAATTAGTCATAAACATGATTAGTGATTACATAACCATGCACACATACCTAGTTTTAACGATTAATGTACTACTAAAATCCGTTTTTTCTTTTTGTTACTTTAATTGAATCCTAAATCATAGGTTTATATAGGTGCAAGCGATTTGGTTAAGTTAGATTATTAATTTTCTAATACGAGTACTTTCGTATTTTTTTTGTTTAATTCTTAAGTTCTTTAAATTCAAAAATATTATTACTATATTTATTTTTGTTTGTATACTTAGGCTTTTAATCGAAAAAGATTATACTTTTATAATAAGTACCTAGGTAGGTACATAATATTAGATTAAATTCCTATATTATTATTATTATAATAATCACCATAAAAATTAATACAATTTGCACTGTCTAATATCATGTGAATATAAATGTATATATATATAATGTATCTACGATGAAATGTGCTTGTAAAAATCCAAAACCTATGAAGTGATAATAGGTTATCCCCCCCCCCCCTCACAAAAAATAAGAAGCTTCTAGTATGTGATTTACAATGAAAAATTACTCAAGTCAAATTTAGTAGAAAAATTACAACGTACAACTTATCCTCGTCGGGATTTGACGTATTCGTTCTCGATTGAACATCACGGGCTTCTGTCAGACAAGTTGAATGTCCTGTTTCACACAGTAAACGCTTATTTTCTGCACGAAAATTTGCCTTCCAACTAGATTCTCCTCTTTCTGGTTGTTCTAGCGCAGCGTTCACAGATTTCAACATTTTTTTCAAGTATATCTGTTGAAAAACGATATTGCATTACATATTTTAAATGAAGATATATACCTATAATAAATTAGTTGTTGAAAACGGACATCATATTTAGGAGCCACCGGCGTTCCCTGGAACTTAATGCGCAATCTCGTGGCTAATCCGAAATACGTTTTCCAAACAGCAGGCTCTGGCTCTTGCTCAATAAGTTTGCTGACGTTGAATGCATACACATAACACAATCGACCAGATAAAGCAAGTGTTAGGGAGTCGTGCAATAACTGTTGACGAATGCTTACTGGAAAACGCTTCGAATGTTGGGCTATTAGTTCCCAATTCTTTAGGTCATAGTTAACAATAAATGGTCCTGGAATAAGATGATAAGTATTCCGATTATCATTTAAGAAAAACTTGACCATATAAATTTCAAAACCAGTAAAATAGTTCAATATATTCATAGACTACGAAACCATAATAATGACCTACCTAAGCTTCCTGGATTTAAGAGTACGAATTGATTATTTGTGAAGTTATACTGTTTCATTTCTACCTCTTGACTTGCTATTGGTTTCAACCAACTTATATTTCTAACTGGTACGGTCAAATTGTTTTGTGATACAACAATATTGGGAATCCACCATAAATAATTTTTAGTGTTCTTAGCGGGGGATGACACGTCATCCTCGTCGTCATTTAATACAAATGGTTCCTAGTTGACATACACGTGTATTATATTGAATTGTAATGACTTTCGATACGATATTTGTTATTATTACAAATTAACTAAAAAACATTACCTGCATAACTTGAACGGTTGTGTTTATGTAATTTCTCCTAAATGTAACCACAGGTAATCGATCAGCTTGTAACCACGGCTTTACAATTTGTTCAATTGAAACTGGACTTCTATTCTAAAATATTAAATTGTAAATATTATTCAACTTGAAATAGGTACACAATTTAATGTAAAAATTTTAAATTATTATAACATACTCTGATCAATACACCAGCATGATACGCTCCATCTGACAATTTGTTCCAAAAATCAGTTTCAGAGTAAGCATGATATTCTCTTTGAAAAAATGTATTTCATTAACAACTTCAAAATAAATTATCTAATACTATAATAGGTAATTAATAATAATATGTTTTACAAAAACAATTTCAATTACAATTTCAATATTTAACTTCGATATAAAAATGTTATCAAACAATTATGGATATAACGAAATAAATAATTAAATATTATTATATATCAGCTATAAAAATTAAGATATACACCATTTATTCATAGGATGATCAATAACAGTATTTTGCCAATGATTTGATTTTAACACACGTAGTTGGTATAATTAAAAAAACTAGCCATTAGTGACACTTTAGTGTTGATTTACAAAATTGACATAATTACATGCAATTTTCAAGTTACAGCAAGGATTATCTGGAAGGTTTGGTATATGTAAACTTTTTACAAACTAAGTAGGTAGTAGTTTGGTATAACATGAAATGTATTACTAAAAATTTTACGTTTTTGTAAATTTTTTTGATGTTAAAATATTTATGAAGAATAAAATTAGAAATTATAATGAATGAAGTATTAGACATTTTTCAAAGTGAGATATTTTGAAATGTTTAAATTTTATTAAGTTCGGATGTTTGAGTATTGAGTTAGGTACATCCCATAGTTATAAACCGTAAATCTCAATAGGATTATAAGTGATTTTAAACAAAAGAGGATTTGAGTATTGTTGAATGAGCATTAAAGACAAAATTACTCAATACATTTTTAATTATAATATTATATTTTAAGCATAAACGTACTTGCTAGACATAAAATATTGGATTGTTTGTCGGAATGAGTGAGGTCCAAATATGTGTTCGAGCATTCCCAATACGAAACGAACTAAAAACATAAATTATTGGTTATTTGTACTAATTAGATAAATTTGAGAATCATTACTTTTTGTTGCATTTAGAGCTTCCATTTGAGATTTTATTTCTGTAAAACCAGGTTTATCGTATTCTAAATACATTCCATACATGTCACTAACATATGAATTGAACACCGGCTTCTCTAACTAAAATTAATAACACAATATTATTAATCATCCTATCCTCGTAAGTGCATACATACAATGGATATATAAGTGTATATTTGTATATATTACATTAGGTATAATAGTTTTACCTGCCATGCCACCTTATCGGCTAAAAATTTTGACAATGCTAGGGTTAATGAAGACGGAAACAGTGGCGTTGTGAGATGATCGGTCCATTGTAATGATGTGTATTTTGCAAGAAGATGGGCAATCCAAAAATCATCACGTTTCTTAGAAAGGTCTACTTCTTTAAACATTTGTAACCCCCAAGCATCGATAGGCTTATCATCAGTATAACCAGGAAGTGCCACTAAATTTAGTTCTGGCAGAGGGTATGGTCTAGACAAGTAAAGTTCTAGATTAACTAGAACTGCTGGAAGCATTTTTTGCGCCGTATTCAACGATCTTAAAATGTCTTCTTTACCCCACACACCAACTTTAGCTCCATTATTCTCTGCATATGAATTATTGTGTTATTATTTCTATAAATTGATTATTTTTGTAATACAACTTACCACCCATTGGCGGATGCTTAAAATCAGACTGGAACATGGCTAAAGAATTAACAGACATTGGCGGTGACCTAGAAAAATGATCTCGAACCCATACGCCTTCAGAAGTCCTGTAGGTAAGTATAATAAAAAAACTTAGTTCAATTCTGAACAGTTTATTGTAACCACGCATATAAAAATAATGTACATATTACATACACATTTGTTGTATCAACTAACGGCATAGTTGTCAGAACATGAAAGTCTCCTTTATGAGCAACTGAAAGCTCTATCCATGTTTTCAAATTAGGTTTTTCGAAACAAGGAAATACATAATGAGCTCCTCCTCCTTTCAATAAATTCATAGCTACATACCACCTAAAAATATATTTAAAAAATAATACAATTATGCTATAATTCTCGAAAATTAAAGACTAACTTCTTCAATTGTGAATGTTTTGAATTAGAATACGTTGATTGATAAAATGGACTAGACGAATCACTTCCTAAAGTCCCATCGAATAAAATTTCTACTTGATATGTAACATCTTTCTTAATGCTCTGTTTAGTTGTGATTTGAAACTTATGAATGTCCTTTCGTTTCACTAATTTTGTGACTGTTAATGAACTATAAAATATTTAAATATTCATTATTACATAAGTATTTTTCTATAATTTGTATTTTTTAAAATCATTTTTACGCATTACGCTATACATACATTTCTTCCATCGAAACTTCATCTTCTTCTGACGAGTCCAAATTCGCAACACGAGTGACTTTAACCTCACGATCGACCACATTGAGAGTTGAGTGTACGTCTAGTGTAATAGAATCAACCGACTGATTCCCTGTATTGATGATGTCGATGCGGACTTTACCTTTGAATACGCCGTCACCTGGATACGGATGTAAGTCTAAACGATAACCTCTTGGTACAATCAAACCCTGTACTGCGATGGATATAACTAAAAGGCACGCAGCCAAAAACCAGCGAGCCATAGCAACCTGCAGCTACAAGTCAAACATAAAATCACTTCAAAAATATACTTCGGTAAAAATGTTTAAGTCATGAAGTGCATTCAATTTATAACTAACCTAATGGTCAATGTTGCTGGTCGTCGATCAACATTTGAATGATTTTTACTATGCTAACAGTCTCAGTCAAGTCAATCTATAAGCACACTGTATTTATTTAAATACCAGTCCAAATAAAGAAAGGGTAAATTTATTATTGGACGTGTGAATTTAGGTAGGTAATAATAATATACTACATCCTTATCAAGTCCCTCAGTATACTTAAACAGGATGTTTATTTCACTTACGTGAATATCCTATTTTATTAAATAACAAAACACTTCATAATGGTTTTGTTAAGCTAAAAATTACGACCGGTTTTAAAAATGACTTGCTTGCTATTTTACTGTGTTCACGAGTATCTCTATGGAGTAACAGTGGTTTACTTTTCATCTTCCTTTAAAATTAAACATTTTTAAAACACTTGGGTTTTAGATCATATTTGTACGCGACACTGATATATTTGTGCACGTTGAATATCATTTTATCGCGAGGTTAGTTAAAAATTTTAAATTATATTTAAATATTCAAATTATAGTATTAAACAAGTGATAATGTTAATGTATTTTGCATTGTGTTCATTAGTTACTACAAAATTATATTAAATGTGATCAAGATGTATTTTATATTATAAGCTTATGCATTATAAATTGGTTATAATGGATCTCAAGATATCACACAATATTGCCCATTATAACCGATATCAATCAAAACATTTTAATCTCTTTCCATTACATTACATTTTTTACTTTCATAATGTCTAAGATATATTTTTTTTTAAATATTTGTTATTTTATAGTTAAAAAAATATATTTGATATGTTCGAACTATTTATTCATATAATAGTATACCTATTTACGGTATACAAACGGTCTATTTTTTTAAATTGTACCACAAAAACATGTCAGAATTATTTAAATGTTAATTTTTTTTTTTTAATTTTCATTCAAAAATATAAAAAGATGACACCGTTTTTAGAAAATATATTGTATCCAAATTCGTGTCTTATGAAATAAATCATAAAAGATAATTAATTGTTTACATTTCATAAAAAACAAATATTGTAAAAAATATTGCATGTTTGCTGTAAAAAAAATTTCAATAATATTATTCAATATATTCAAGGTAAGATAAGCTTATAAGTTAGTAAATATAGTTCTATATAAATCTATACAAATGTAAATTTTAAAATTTTTGTTAATTTCAAAATCTTTGATGGATGTTTAAAATATAGTCAATTACACTATTTTAGACATAAACCGGCTCATAACCAAAGTTATCATATCTTACAATTATAATTTTAAGATCAATCAAAAAAAAAAAAAAATGTAATGTATATATTATTACTTTAATTTATATATTATTATAACACAATTGATACAAGTATGAAAATATTTTGTTTAATTTATAAACAGATTTTATAGATTATTAAAAGATTTTTTTAATTTTGAAATTTACTTTAGATTTTTGTTTTTATTTTATTTGACTTTTTCTATTAACTTTTCATTGTTATTTTCATCTTATTTTAAATTTGAAAAGTGTTTACATTATAAATTTTAAATAATTATTTATCATAATTACATCTATTATGTTGCATTTCATATGGTTCTTCAAATATATCAAATATTACTTATAAATTATAAGTAGGTATTAATTTAAGGACAGTTTGATAACAATTTATTGTACATTGCTGAATTATTTTACATTTTTATTGAATTACATACATATTATAAGCACATGTACTTTTTTTTATATTTATTTAATTTTATACAAGTTTTTTTTTTAAACTGATCTACATGTTTTTAGATTCTGAGAAATAATTTACTTCCACATTTTATTCTGTTTAAAAAATATATGTATATTTATTTTTCATTAATTATTTAGTATTTTATATTTATAAAATATTTTAATTTAATATAATTGTTTTAAACTAAAAATGTGAACTTAAAAAAAACAATTGAATAATAAAAGTGAACTTGATACAGACTGACAGTTGGATATTTGTCTCCTCGTTTCACCATACTAAACCCAAATATTTTATTATATATATTCAGCCGACTGAACGAGCCATTCAATAACTGATGACTGGCAACACATTTTTAATGGTTTAAAATTCTGATGAAATATATCTATAGATTTAAAGTTTAAATCTTGATATCTATCTAATCTATATCCACAGATAGTGAAATTAATTGAAAAATTTTTAGATAATGATTTTTGATAAAACTATATCGTAAATACAACAAAGAAAGTAAGAAATAGAATAAAACATGAAATTAAATTTACCAATTATTTAACATAATATAATATTACCTGAAAATTATAGGTAAAACAGTAGGAATTCACAAATTCACAATGCTGTGCCTAATAATAAAATTGTTTGATTACATTAAGGGCTCTGAACCATTGTTCACTATACCACTAAACATATTATAAATCCAACATCAAGACATTTTTTTTTTCTAAAAATTATGATTATACTTACAATTGGTTATAATTTGAAGTTTGAACGAACTATTTATTTGATGTTGTTTAAATTGGTGAACAGAAATAATATGGTTCTGACTAAATATCGCCTCTATACTTCTGAAAGTCCAAAAGATATCTATTTTTTTTGTTACACATCCTGCGATCTAAAATTATTTTATATAATAATGTATTCATTTTTTACCAAACATGTATTATGTATAATTTATTTACTACACAGATTAAATTTTGATTTAGATTCCTTCAACACTCATGACGAAATTGAAGTTGTACTCATTTAGATATAATGTTATGATTTCGTTGACTAATTTCTTTGTCCGTTATATTTCAATTTTTCTATTTTTGTTCGATGTTCTCAATAATTTCATATTTTCGAAGAAAAAAAATTGTTGAATTTGTATAGTTTTTTTTACTGTTTAAAATTTGAATCTTTTTCTTGTTAAATATTGTACCTTAACTTTTTTCTCGTTATTCGTTATTTTGGCAATAGTAATAATAATTTCAAACGAAAAATTCCCTTTCCCTCCAAGTTTAAGTTTCAAAATCATTAATACAAAGATTTTTATAACTTTAACATTATCGTCTATTTAATATTGTATAAGTATAACATATTAAGTAAATAATTGTTTTTTTAAAAAGTATTTTCCAAATTATAACCTTTTAACAAATACTTACAAATATTATACCTATACGTTCGACATTGGTTAATAAAAATATAATGCTTACAAGTCTGAAGTCAATGTCAAATAGTACGACTAGTACGAGGATGGTATGAATTGATGAACAGAAATATGTCTGTGGTATAAATATTTTAAAATTAATCTAAATATTTTGAAAAATTTTTATGTAAAATACCTACCTAAATAATAATATAAAATATAATTGTAAAAAAGTTTTAAACTTCTTAAAAAAGAAGATTATTGAATTACAATTTACAACTAAATAAACCAAATCTATAGACTTTAAATGCCTTCAAATAATCTGTGCATTCTTATTTTTATATTTTTATATATTTAAAAAAATCAACTTAGAGGACTCTAGTATTAAATTGTAAAACGTTATAACAGTATATGCCAATATAGGTATGTACTAAAATCAATAATAATTTAATAATTGATACTCAAATCAAATTTGAGTTTGAAAATGTAATAGAAATTTCTATATATATTCTACTTGTATTGCCATTTCATGTTCACAAAAACATATAAAATATAACTTTGAACCAGTGGCGTAATTATGGGGGAAGATATGAGGATATATCCCCCTTCCCTCAGAGACTTTTTTTTTTTAAAAACAACCATAATTTTATTAAATTCCCGTAAACACTTGGCTTTAAAAGATTTTAAAATAAGAAATACAAGAATTCGTTTACGTTATTATAGTTGAGATTTGTTTTTATTTTATTAGTTTAAACTGGGATATACCTCAACAATTACAATATATGACAAGAAAATTGTACGATTCATACTTAAAAGATAACTTTTAAAACAATATTATTATATCATTTACCTCATTTAATTTATCATAACAAATTAATATATAATAGCATCATATAAGAAATGTAATGGTAAAGGGGATATACTATTACAGTTCCGGATAGACAAGGTATCGGCCCACCGAGTTTTAGTTTTTTAACCGGCCCTAAAAGGGGCCTTTTTCAAATAAAAATGTATAAATTGATCTAGATTGTACGTAGCGCACAGAGTTAAATAAATTTATTCAAATTTATGTTATGAAATAATTTCCCAAACACTTAAGATCGACATTTTTTGGAACACTCTTGAGCTATTTACAGCCTTACAGGCATAATAAATTTTCGATTTTTTTTCTATTGTCAATAAATAATTATTTGCTCTGTCAAAAAACTTGAAAATTGAATTAAAATGATTCATCATCATTATATATCATTTATAAAATTGAAAAAAATTTACCAAAATCGTGATCATTTGTAAATAATTTTGTAGTTAAAAATTCAAAAACCATTTTCTTTTTATATCTAAGATTTTAAAAAAAATCAGGTAAGTGGATATAGCTCTGCTGTTTAATAAATATTGTATGAAAAACTCGCATGATATTATGAAATCAATACATTCAACGCTCCGCTCAAAATCTAAAATGTAAAAGAATTAAAACATTTCAAAAATGCTACCATATATGAAAAATATTAATATAAACATTTTGTTAAATTGTCATGTATCAACTTACTATCAACGGGGGGCGGGGGGGGGGGGTTTGCTTAACAGTTTATAGAGAATTTTTCAAAAATCGGTTTTCAAAAAATTACCATTTTTATCACTTTTTTTGTGTTTTCTGACGCTTTAAAAAACTACTGGGAATTTTACCTCTCAAAAGTAATAACTTTAGATTCATTTTTCTATCAAAAATAATGCTAAAGTATCGAGAATCTGATCATTTTTACCACCCAAATGTTGATGACAGACAGAAAATGCTGAGTGTTAAAAAAATCTAAAGACATCACTTCAACAGTTTTGGCCTTTTTTTAAAATAATATAGTATGTATAAGATATACATTTTTAGTAGTATGTAAAATTTATGTTTTTTTTTGGAGGTAAATTTGTGTAAGTAAGTCGTTTTTAATTAAAAATAAATGCATATTTAAGCGCATATTTTTAAGATTTTTAGCACATAAAGTAGCAAGCCCTGGTAATAATATAAGACATTAACCAGTCCCTAAAATATCCAAATTTTCGTACTACACACATAGACACATAGTCCCAAATCAGTCAAATCTAAATTATACAATATACATAGTACCTATCAATTAATGATAATATGTATTTACAATAAATAATTTTATTTAAATAAAGTAGTACCTCAAAATTCAAATAAACAAATTTAAAGATTCTTTAAAAAAAATATTTGTGAAATAGAATTTTTCTTAAAAAAAATTTTTTTTGTATATAAACCATTTTAAGTGTACAAAATGCATGAAAATAATAATACATAATATCAGTAAATAAATAAAAATAAATTTAAATTACCTATATTAAGTATATAAATTATAGTTTTTTTTTTTTGATTCTTTGTGGCCGAAGAACTTTTTGATATCCTGAATTAATAGGTATTGTTGTATTAAAATTGTATAGAACATTATTATAAAGGTTATTATTATAACACACTTTTAAATTTTGTACTACACACTGCGTTTTTCGTACTACACAAAGTGTGTCGTACTACACACAATTTTAGGGACTGACATTAACTATTACAATGATCGTGCCTACGTATTTTTAATATTTTTTAACTGCTATTGTTACAAGTTGTTTGAAGCCTTGTATTAAATTTTCAAGCTTTTCTACCGAACAAATAATTTTTTATCGATATTTATAGAAAAAAAAACTAAAAAAAGTTGAAAAATTAAAATGTCAGTAAACAGCTCAAAACAAATCTAAATATTTTGAAAATTTTATCAAATATTGAAAATGGCTATATAAACATTCAGTCAAAATTTCAAGTATCTGCGGACATTTGTTTTAGAGTTACACCAAAATAAGGAAATCGCTAAAAGTGAAAATCCAATGTTGTAAAAATTTAAATTTAAAATGCTCATAAGAATTTAATTTGAATTTCCGGTGGACTTTTTATTTGTCAAAATTCAAACTTTGAATGCTTATAAAAAAGAATTGTGACTATGAATTTATTTTATTTTTCAACTGCTATTGTAAAAATATGTTAGGAGCCTTGTATTAAATTTTCAAATCTAAGAATTACAAAGAAAAACTTTTATGAATTTCTATCTAAGATGATTTAAACATGTCCGTAATTTTTACGTATTTAGTCAAAATTTGAACTTTAAATGCTTATAAAAAAAATGTTGATGGTGAAACCGTTTATTTAAAACAACTAGGTAGCTCATTTTTTACAATTTTTCAATAAGTATTTATATTTTTTTGAATAAATTATTTGAACCATAATTCTTAAAAAAATCGTTCAAAATACTATTATTGTGAATTATCAGACATCTTAGAATTCTTAGATCATTTATTATCCATTTAATTTTCATTTATTTATCATGTATCAATTTTCCATTTTTTCATTTGTCAGGTACCTACCTATGTAATAATAATCATATATTCTAATATATTAAATATAGATTTTTGTCTTTCATTTTCATTTAATACTATAAATTAATTATAAAAATGAATGAAAATTTTCTAATATAAAGCAATACTAATACATTTATAATATTTCCATATAGGTAGGTGGTAGGTACACTACGGTAAACGTTATTAAATAATAATATATTAGTTAGGTATAATACATTTCAATCTTCAGATACAAATTAGCGAAAATTCAAAATTCCAACCGACTTATGGCTAATATCATATTAAATACTTGCATAAATACGATACATTATGATGAGTTCGTTTATGAGAATACATGATAACGAGAATAGCAGCACGATAACAACATATTTTTGTTCGAGTCACGTAGGAACATTATACTCACTTTTACATCAAGTGTAGATTAGAATTTATAAGGGCATATCACTTAAAAATAATTAAACAGTTCCCGGAGCACACGTTTAATTCAGTTATTAAAAAAATATTCGAACGAGTACCTAATTGAATGTAAGTAATACGTGGATATTCGATTAATAAAATACAACAAGTTTAATCTGTATAAGTATCTATAAGTATTAAAAAAAAATTTTTTAACTAATAGAGATGAATCGGTAATTTTACTTTTGTTACATTTTTTTCATTACTTCAATAAAACATACTACAAAAGAAATAAATTGAAATAAAATGGCATGCCAAATTATTTGTTGTATATAGCCTTAATGGAAATACTAATACGTTTAAACAAGACATATAGTTATTTCTGTAGGTAAGGTACCTATTGAAGTCGTAAAAAACTTAAACATTTTTTGTCAACAATAGCTATATTATAATAGTGGTTTGTATTATTAAATAAGTGAAACTGCCATCTATTATATTTAACGACAATGCATAGTTTCCGACCATTTATTTCTATGTAGTCTAAAAGTGATGAAATGTTTTTAATATTTTTTTACTTGTTTAGTTGTATATTTATATCAAATACTAATTTAACTATTCAATTATATTAGGTACTTTAAACAGTTAATCTTAATTCTTAAGAGGACGCTACACAGGTCGATTCACTCTAGTTTTTAAATTAACGGAGCTAAATGTGATCTGCTGAGGATAAATTTGCCATTTTATGTACTTGTAAGACGAAGACAACAAGTGTCAGTGTTGCGTCCTCTTAATAATTAAAGAGGTCTTACTATAAAAAAATTCATCAAACTTTTCAAAAATGATCTATAGTTATATTTTATTATTCATTATATTTAATTAAGCAAGTAATATTTTGAAAATATTTGCAATTTTTGATATTCAAATTATTTTTCTTTGTGAAAACACTGATCTTAATATAATACCTAACTAATGAGTTATAGGGTGAGGATTTTAATGCAAAGTGCGTTTCTTTATTTCTTTATTTTTTTATTAGATAATGCTCTCCAAGTACACAATATTATTCGTCTCATGTAATGAGCAGTGACAGATATAGCGGGGGTGCAGGGGGTGCAATGCACCGGGGCCTCAAGACTGAGGTTATATTAGGCATGACAAAATAAATATTTTGTCATGATATTAGGGGCCTCAGATCAAAGTCCTATATTTTTTAAATTAACTATCAATATTTAATAATATATTATAATGAAATGAATAATTTATTTTAAGAAGTTACTGACAACTATTTATTTATAGATAGGACTGTTGCAATTTCAGATAATTCTATTTATCATTGTTATTGTCCGTTGTACAGATCTATTTTTAAACACATTACTTATAGACTTATAGTATACTAGTATAGTAGTATACACTATACGTCGTATACTGTTTTTGTATAATCTATAATCCTAACCTATCCTATCATTTTATTTTTTCGTCTAGACGATGATGGCAATGCATTACTGCCTTGTCTAGCTGGACGAACTATAGATAACCATTAACCGTTGTTATACTTTATAAATTTATTTATATAGTGAATGATATAATTTACGAATTACGGATACTCAATCAGTGTTATTGGATTTCGATCAAATTATTTTATACTTTATAATATTATTACTTATTTTTTACGTACGCTATTATGTTATTTTTTTTCATTTATTGACTAAAAACGTAAATTACTTATGTACACTATCTTTTATTGACTTTTTAAAAAAAAAGTCTAATAACAGACAGTTTGAAAGCGGAGCATCCAAAAGACGTAGAAAAAATATACAAAACAATGAATTAAAAACATATAAAGGATTAATGAATAATTTTGTATTCATAAATTCAGGTAATAATGCCCGTAATTATGCAATGCTCAATATTTTATACAATTATAAATTTTTCAATTTGTAGGTATAAATGAGCTAGTTTTTTTTTAATTATAAAATAAAGATCATAAATAGTAGATAGTATTAGTTAATAGTATTATACCTAGCTCAATCAGTTGATTGTTGTAAATTAATTGAAATTTTAGGTAATTATTATCAATGTAATTTTCTTATTTTTAGAAGTAGAACTGAAAGCACAAGATAACCCTGAATAATTGTAGTTATTACTAATGAGGAAAGTGTTTGCCAATCAAAAATTACTGTAAGTAATTTACTATTTTTTTGATTAATATTTAAGAACCTATATAAAATAATATATTTTATTTAGGTGGTGTAGAGCAAAAAGTTCAAAGTAATCATGAAAATATAGACATTTTTAATGAGTTAAATGAACAAGTTAACCAAATGAATAAAAATGAATCAATAAATAAATTTATTAATTGTAGTTTTATATAATATATTAAATATTTAAATGTTAACTTAGGTAAACTATAAGTACCTAGATCATACAAATTATGATTATGATATTTCAGTTCATCCAATTAGTTAAAAATAAAATAAACATACTAAAACTAGTAAAACTAAATCACACCAAATATTAACATTTTTCATGTAGGTTCTTTCAATCTTCAATTTTTTGTTTTTTTATTTTTTTAATTTATTTATTTCTGATATATCATTCATATAATAACAAGTATATAATAAATAATATAACAAATTTACTTAACACTTTTAAGTATGCTTGTGGTTATTTAAATATATAAAATTAAATTAAATGTAATAACAAATTTTTGTCAATACAATAGACAATTATAGTGTTTTTTGTTTTAAATTGATACCTACATAATATGAAGTTGTTGTACTAAGAATAAATTATACATTATAAATTAAGGAAAACTTTGAAAACTTTTTTGTATTAAATAAATCACAAATAGGAATTAGGTATATAGTTCAATCAAAATATAGTTAAAAATTAACTGAAATTTTAGGGAATTATAATTTATAAATGTAATTTTTTTATTTTTAGAAGAAGAACAAAAGGTACATGATCAACCTGATATTATAATTATTACTAATGAGGAAAATGTTTGCCAATCAAAAAATACTCAAAGTAGTGTACTTTTTTTGATTATTTTTTTTTTAAATTTATAAATTAATATATTTTATTTAGGTAGTGTTGAGCAAAAAGTTCAAAGTAATCATGGAAATATAGAAATTGTTAATGAGTTAAATGAACAAGCAAACCAAATTAATAAAAATGAATCAATGGAAATCCAAGGTAATTTATTGTTTATATTTTTATTAATTGTAGTTTAAATATAATTTAATAAAGTAGATGTGATCCTGCTTTATAAATCATAAAATTTATGATTGTGATATTTCAGTAAGTCAAATTAATAAATAATAAACAAACATACTAAAACTAAGTCACAAGAAGAATCAAGAAGTATTTACATTTTATTATGTATTGGTTCTTACTTTTTTTCAAACAAAGGTGTTCAATTCATTACAATTAACATTTTAGTATTGAATACAATAATAAAAAGATCATTAGTGATGGGTACCTTCAGTATTATTTTGAATTTAATGGTTTAATTTACTTTATTCAGGTCTGAACTTACTTCATGATTATCCAACTGATCAAGCACATTTTCTTGGAATAACATTAACAAGTGTAATCAAAAGATCTATTAAAATATGGACCACGTAGACCAAAAATTGAATTTCCTCGCAATGAAGACAAAAGAAAATTTTCAGTAGAATATTATTATTTATCATCAAAATCTGGTAATCATATTCCTTGTACATGGCTTTGCTATTCACCTATCCTAAATTATGTTTATTGTGAATCATGTTGGCTTTTTGCTGACAGACAATATATAAATTATAATTCTAAATGGAGTACTGGAATAGATAACTGGCAACATCTTTCTCAAAAAATATTTAAACATGAAAGTTCAATTCAACATATTGAATCTGTAAAAATTCGATCTATGTGGGCAAAGAATAAAGTTTTAGATAGTCAACTAGAAAATCAATTATCGGAAGAGGCTGCATTCTGGAGAAGTATACTGGAAAGAATTATAATGATAATTTTACATTTAACTAGTGGAAATACTGCTCTTCGAGAAAATGAAGGTAAATTTAGCTCAAAAAATCAGTTTTCCGAAGGTAAATTTTTACTAACCATTAGATTAGTTGCAAATTATGATCCCATATTGAGCAAATGTATTAATTGTGAGAAAAGCAAAATCAAGTATCTGAGTCACACAATAGTTGATGAATTAATTGGAATTTTATCTTCTGATCTACTCAAAACTATTTGTAATGAAATAAAGTTATGCTAATGTTTTTCCATTATAATGGATTCTACTTTAGATATAACTAAACTGGATCAGCTGAGTGTTATTATTCGGTATAGGTACTGTCATAAATTTTGAAGAGAAGAAACTAGGAGTTAAGGAGTCATTTGTAGGTTTTTTTGAGTTAAAACACCACTGAGCTGCTGATTATACACAGATGATATGAGAAATTCTATCAAAACTTGACTTGGATATTAACAAATGACGTGGATAAGATTATGATGGGGCATCTGTGATGAGCGGAGTCCATTCTGGCGTTCAAACTAGAATAAAAGAACTTGTTCCATCAGCTTCATATATTCATTGTTGTAGTCACAATCTTAATTTAGTAATTTCTGATGCAGCTAAATGTCATAGTAAAGTATTGAATTTTTTTGACACAGTTCAAGCAATTTTTAATTTTTTTGATAGTAGTGCGCCAAGATGGGCTCTTTTAGCATTTGGACATGATATTTCTATTAAAATTCGTACAAAAGTTCTAAAAAAAGTGTGCCCTACTAGGTGGGAAGCTCAACATGATGCAATATTTTCCTTGAAAGAATGTAATATAGATGTACTTAAATTGTTGACTCACATTATTCTAACTAGTAATAAAACATCACAAAAAACATTAGCCAATAACATTTTGTAGCTTTGAGTTTTGGTTTGTCCTTTGTGTCAGAATATGAGATTGGCCAATTATTATTGATTTTTTTGATTTTTCTATATCAGTGTTAACTGTTAATACTCCTCGAACATGTATGTTACTTTTTTTGCAGCAATGCCATGTAATTACATTTTTCTTAATGTGCTTTATAACTTCATAACATATGTAGGAGTGTTCTCAAAACATAGGTTATTTATAATTACCTATTTTGATTTTATTTAAATATATCCATTGTAGGTAAAATACTAAAATAACACTATAGCTGAAAATTTAAAAATCAAACAGTAACACTGGGGATAAGTGTAGGAAACTTCAAACTGAAAGTATTTTATGCAACAGTGCTATTCTAACCCAAGAAAAATCTTAGGAAATTTCCCCCATTAATATGTGAATAAGTGTCATAAATTGAACAAAAATAATAATTAATAGGGTATTTTGTAGATAAACTACCTATTATCTTAAAATCAATCAAATTTTTCTTAAATAGAATTAGACTCATGTATAATAAATTATATAATAATTTAAGTTGAAGTTTATATGTTTAGTGTAGGTAAAGTACTGAAGTGTATATACTAAGGTTATATACACTAGTGGATCTCAACCTTTTTATGTTGACAACCCAAAATATTTACCCAACTTTTCATGCTACCTTTTGGAAAATAAAGTTCATTAGGGTGCTACTTACCCTTCCCCACCACCTTAATTTTTTTTAAATTATCATAACTAAAAGAAACTTAATTAACTTTTTATCTTACTTATATTATTTTTTTATAACTCATATTTTGATGACCCATTAAAAATTATTCGTAACCCAAAACTGGGTAGGTTAGGTTTAGGCTAACCTAACCCTATGATTGAGAACCACTGATATACACTTTTATTAATACATGGTCCCCGTATTCCACCATAATTATATGACACATTTTTTAGTCATACACTAGGTATTAACTTCTAAGATACCTAACTTTATTATTTTTGGGTCCAAAAAATCATTTTATAGAATACTATTACTATTGTTATACAATCAATAGTATAATTAAGTAAACTTGATATTTTTATTTTTTTTAATAAACGTACAATCTATACAAATAGTACAATAAGTATATCGTATATGTGATGTAAGTAAATACCTGTTGTATAGATTGTACTATTGTACTGCTATTGATTGTATATTTATTATAGATACCCTTGATATAATTAATGTTTGTATAAATAAATAAGTAGATATTTCTTACTAGTTTCAAGAACTATAAATGAGTCACATTTTGATTTGATTTTATACTAGACTTGAAATCACTTTTCTTTTACTGATTGTCATAGACTCTACCAAATTAATCGCTTTCACATTGTATAATATTTATTTTAATGAACTATCTTATACATATTGATTTAGAGTAAGATGGTTAAGCGTGTAAGCTACCCACCATAAAATGCTACCTATCAAAAAACTATAAGCATTTAGTATGTTACCTACTGGAAAATATGACATAATTACATCTCACACTTATTCTTAATATACATAAATTATGTTATATTTTTTTATGGAAAAGTACCTGTGACTTGAGTTATTATTAAGAGTTAGGTATTCTATTTTTTAAACATAATTTTTACTAAGCCTTAAATACCTTATTAGTACTAGCCCTATTAGTAATTCTCTCATAACAAAAAACAGTTTACAATAAATTTATGATTTACAAACCAGATTATTATACATAACATAAAAAAGCATATACATTCATAATATATAAATTATTTTATTTTATTGAGCAATAAAAATTAACATTTAAAATGTCTTAGGAAATATTATATAACCTAACATTTATATAAAATTATGTTTATGATAAAGATGTTACCTAAATCAATTTCTTTAAAATATATAACACAAAAAGATACAAGTATATATACAGGGTGATTCTTTTATCAAACAACACTCATTATTTAAAAAAGTATTGACTTTTTTCAAAATATTTTTTTACATAGTTTCAAGTTGTTAAAAAACCAACGTTTTTATTAAAAAATTATATTTTTTATCCTTATCATTTTTTACTTTTTTGAATGACAACATAGAGTTTTAATTTCATATTCCAAAGCAGAATATTTTTCCAAGTATTTTGATTCATAAAAATCGAATTTAGGGCTAGTAGTTTATGAGTTATAAGTATTTAAAGTTTAGATTGGCAGAGTGGGTGGTACGGGGTAACCCTGCAAAATGTTTGCTCACTACTCCGCTTGTCTGAACTTTAAATACTTATAAAGTTATAACTCAAAAACTACTCGTCCTAAATTCATAAAAATCAAAATACTTAGAAAAATATTCTGCTTTGGAATATGAAATTAAAACTCTATGTTGTCATTCTAAAAAGTAAAAAACAAAAAAAACGATAAGGATAAAAAATATTTTGAAAAAAGTCAATACTTTTTAAAATAATGAGTATTGTTTGAAAAAAGAATCACCCAGTATATATATGAATTAATGAATAATACATTTATACCATAAATCAGTCTATAAGTTATGATTGGCCATTTTTAATATAATATTCATACATTTTATTTTAAAAAGAGCACCTATATAATTTTAAAATTCTTCATCAATAATGACATTTTCTTTAACTGTAATAATTGTGTGTCTTGATTTGGGCCAATATTTGAAAGTTGGAGTTGCATTGAAATATTCAGCAATAGTTGGATACTTACGACCACCAAATGTATCAATGAGTGTAATATGTTCAATATTTACTTTTGCAAATTGCCATTTGTGACCTAAGACAATAAAATAAAGTTTATTTTATAAATTAAAAAACATTTCTTAAATAATTAATTTACCTGGCACAAGAATGTTCCATTTACGCATAACAGGATGCCTGGTCCATAAAGCTGTTTTGGCTACATTCCATTCAGAATCAGTTTTATCCAACTAAAATTAATTAAAAAAATATTTGTGATAGAATAATTAAAATTTCAGAAAAAAATTTGATGTTCTGAGATTAGGTTAGGTACCTTAACAAACTTTCCAGTCAATGTAAGCTGTGCACATCGTGGATCTTCAGGGTCATAAGATTTTTTATTGCAATAACCAGACTGTGCCAAACTCAACACTAGAGAACATTTTTTTGTTTTCTGAAAAATAAAGAACAACCAATTTCAATAACAATACTAGCATGTCCATAATTTATTTTTATTATGACACGAAACATAGTAAATTTTACCAAATTCATTATTTAATATGTATCAATCATTTTTGACATGATGTATGGTAAACTATAATATTTACCATAACATCTTGAAATGATAAGTCCATTGGTGAAGCCATAATGTAGGGAACACCGGAACTATTATTGATTGTTCCGTCACTAACTGAATAGACCCTACCCATTGGCATACCATCCATAAATGACTGGTTTCCCAAATAAGATAGTGTTGCCCAATCTATTTAAAGACAGACATTTAAAAAATCATTTAATAGGTAAATTTATAAAATATTTAAATAAAATAATAATATAATATTTATAATATACCTATAACAGCTAAACCATAAACATAATATTTTTATAAGATAAAAATAAATTTGGTTTTATGCAATATTTTTTATAAATAATAAACATATTACACACTTTAAAAAATTCTAATATAATAGTATAGCACGTATATTAGTATAAAATATAAAATGTTAAAATGCAATATGTTATAACTAATAAGTAATAATCATTTGTATGTACATAAATACATAACTTTAAACATGTTATTTTTCTTAGATATTATAATTAATTCACAGTGTTAGGTAAATTACTTTTAAACAGTAATGAAGTTACTTTACTCGTTACTTAGAGAGAAATGTAATAAAGTTACTTTATTCGTTACTCTAATAAAATTGCAATGAAATTACTTTACTTTTCAAATTGAAAAGTGACTCATTACTTTCTCGTTACAAAAAAAATAAATATTATTTTTATATTTCTTTACAATATTATCATCATTATGCCTGGCAATAATGTTACTAGAAATACATTACTTATAGTAAATAGATATAATTTGAAAAAGAAATCAATATATTACAATATTATTATTTTATATTTATTTATGTTTTAAATTAACTTTACACAATAGTATATCTTCAAAGTTTTTGTCACTCATACGCGACCTTTTTTTAGAACAAATGTTCCCTGAAACACTAAACAACCGTTTTACAGAAGTACTGGATGGTAAAGCAGTGTTGTATTTAATAAAAATATTCTTTACTAATGTCATTTAATTCAAAATTGTGAGATCAGCTGTATAAAGAGCTTTAATAAATATATATAATATATTACTATACTAGATTGGTAAACATTTTAATACCTGCATTATAGATATATATATATATTTTTCAATTTGTAAAAGGTAGGTACTTAATAATTCGAAACTGTAACGCGTTATTCAATAGAAATTACTTATCAAAAGTAATTTCTATTACATTTTCGTTACTTGAAAATAATTCTAATGAAATTACGTAACACGTTACAAGCAAAGTAACACTGTTATAGAAACGCGTTACTTTTGTTACGTTACTACTCAACACTGTTAATTTAATATAGTTACCTATAAAAAAATTATACTTTTTTAAATAAACATTATTAATCATTAACAATTTTTAATAAAACAATTGGCACTTGGCAGTTACACATTTAATAGGTTCTTCAGTTCTTGGTTAGGTATTTATAAAATTAATTTCCTATTAAAATACAAAATAAGTTTGAAATATTACCTGAATTATGAACAATATATCTAGACATTAGGGCAATGTCCCTGACTGGTGGTGGATCCTGTGTAAAATGGAAGAACGATATGCATTCCACATTATTGTAAAATTGATTAATAAGTATTAATAGAAAAATTAACTGAACAAGAACCATTTTCGACAGTTTTATAAATTTTTTTATACTTTTAATAAACACAATACGTAACCTATTAGTGCGGCTACTCAAAAGAACATTCAATATGGTGGAATAATAAAATTATTGTGGTCTGTCGAAGTACAAAGTAGGTATTTATAGGAAATACAATCATCGATTACATGTAGTGCTATTGTGATATAAAAAACACCAATGTCACAAATGAGGAGTTCGAAAAACAAAGACAAAAGAAGGGCAATACGGGTTTAATTGTATGCGCATTATTTATTATGCTAAATTATTACTTCATTTCACAGGCCACAGCTCTAGTTGCTACGGAGTACGGAGTTTTATGCACATAAATAAATAATAATACTTAATAATAATATTGGAGTGTGCTAAATCAATAATATTATGTTGTTTGTTATTAATCTCAAGTATTGTTATTACAAAACATTAAACATACCATAGATAATAAAGAATGGATAGGCCATAATTCCTTATCATATGTTCTCAAACAATTATTTATTAAAGTAGGTGCTTTTTTTCTAATCCATGATTTTTTTTCATGAAATTTTGTATTTATTTCTAAAATATTTTTGAACATTTTATTTATAAATTTTATAAATTATAAAATATTTAAGAGTGAATAGTGCCCGAGTACCATAGTGGATATAAAGTCCAATTCTCCAATTTAATTTATATAGTTTTCAGGTATTTGTTTATGTATGTAAGTATAATATTATAGACAATATAAATATGCATATATAAATATATTATAAAAGTAAGTGAAATTATAATAAAAATTAAAATAAACAAATGCTACAAACGGCCAAATTTAATGTTTTGATCATTAACTTTCCTGATTTCATGAAATAAACGGATATCTAGATATTTTAGGGCAATCAATTTAATTAATTGATCCTAGTGTGAATCCTAAAATGATTCTTGCACTGGGAAAACAAATTTGTATAACGTTTATACAAATTCACTTTAACTTTTGTAAATAAATAAAATAAGTGGTGGGCTAAAATATTAGATTTTCACAAGTCGAGATAACAGGCACCTTTGTGAGACAGAAGATATCTGCTCTTTCGGAACGCGGCACCTAAATGTTATAAGCATAGCCGTGGCCTATGGCCTATCCATTCTTTATTATCTATGAAACATACTCCCTTAGAGGTACGATTTAAAATAGTATGGTTGCCCATCGACTACAGCACGATTAAATCTTTAATCGTGGACTACAGTAATGTGGTAATATGGCTTATCCGACAAGGCGACAAATGTCAATATGAACAGGGTACAGTCTACACTTTGCTGTACAACGCCACCTCATGTTGGTCACACTGTAACCACAAGGTAACCGTCGTATAACCACGACTCTGATCATTATATAACCACTCTTATCAATTTTCGGACAACTTACGTCAACAGCTGCCAGCCACCCATATAATATAAGTGATAAAAGTGATAACTTGATAAAATAGTAAAATTGACAAAATTGTAGAATGTAGATCTTCTAGGATTAGGAGGTAATCCATATTATTCTGCTTGAAAATACAAAAAATATAAAAGGTTTGATATCGAGTGAGTAGTATTTATCCACTATCAGTTTTTTAATTAACCACAGTCTTAAGTATGTATTATAATTATTAATTTACAGGTGACAATTGCAAAAACTTTCAAAACCATGTTTAAACGAGCTTGTGGTTCTATTATATCTGGTTAGTAACTTAATCTATATCTGTTGGAAGTATAAGTTTAGATTAGACTAAAATGAAACAAATGTTTGCAGATAATTAAGATAAACTTATTATATTATTATTTAGATACAATTGGGTACTACAAATATATCATCTACTCATATAACTTGGTTATACTAAATTAATTTTTGATTTGTTGTGTGATTAAATTTCTACCTATATATTATTTTTTTTAATGCAAATGAAGTACCTATTTAGTTATATTATGCTTGAAATGAAGCTCTTCTAAAGAAATTAAGGCATGATTTTAGTTTAGCTCCCTTGTGATTTTTCAATCTTTTTATTTATTCCTGTGTATAGTACCTATAGTAGTACCTATATGTATAACCTATAGTATGTATAGTTTTTTCAAAAATAATTAATGTGACATCAAAATTTGTTGGTCAGGCCTAGTTTCAAAATTATAGCAAATTGAAGTATTAAAATATTGTAGCAAAAAAAGTAACTCGGACTACACACAATTCATGGTAATCTTTGCTGGGTATAATACTATATAATATGTGCTTTTACATAACAAATTGAGAGATCTTTTTGATGTACTTTCTTGTTATACGAAACTACGGCTATTATCGGGACTACCTCCGTTATTGCGACTACCGCTGTTTTTTTGTGAAACATCACAATCCTGTTATCTAAGACTACCTTATTTTTATTTTTATTAAGAGAATGTCGTACATGCGGGGGCGATTTTAATTAATTTTTTTTAATCTGTAGGTATTGCAAAGATGGCCACATTCGAATTTTATTTATATATAAAGAAAAAGAAAAAGAAAATATTGAAATCATTTGTAATATAATTTTCACGGCGCACACTGGAGGTGCTACAGCCAGACTTGGCGTAAATATAAAAATTATAAATACAAAAATTATGGCCATATATTCAAATTATAACTATATAATATATATGAAAAAAAGAAATAACATTAATGTCGTCACCAAACACGATCAAAAATGGTAAAATAATATTATATTATTTTAAATAATAAATGTAAAAATGATAAATCCACAAATAAAATAGTAAAAAATGATGGACACATATACAAATTAATAAATATCAATAAAAAACTCATTATTTTATATTTATATTTATGTATAATATATTTGCGACGCTAAAATGCAGCCTATGGATAGGTATCATTCAGCTAATTGTGATGGCCACAATAACGGAGATAGTCTTGGGTGGTAGTCGCGAAAATAGACATAGTCTCGTATAACAGGAAAATACCATTTTGGTAGTCTTAGATAACAGGATTGTGATGTTGTCAAAAAACAAGTTAGTCTCGCATAACAGGAAAATATCCTTTTTTATTTTAATTGCCCGAGCATGTGCTGCGAGTAAGTGACCACACTAGCTAGTAGCTGTATATTATGTACTTCTAATAATTTCCTAATAAACTAGAATTATTCCGAAATTCAGTATTTTAAAACCACTGAAATATTTAAAGGTATAAAATATGTTTATCTCTCATTAGAATCTAATGTATTTCATTTATTTAGTATTTTTTTTGCTCTTAAATCTTTGAACAACAATAAGTTAGTAATATTTATGACTAATTGCACTTAAAATCATCTTAATAATTGTTTTACCCTTTATAAATTTCAAAAAATAAAAATAAGGTTTCTCCTTAAAGATTTCTTTATGACCCATATTTTTTCTCTTTTAAAATATTTGGTATTTGTGCCAATTCCAAGTATATTTATCTAAGCAAAAAAAAAAAAAAAATTATATCACTAGTTATCACGAATGTTATTTTAAAGAGAAAATAGGTACCTATACAAAAACTAAAAAGCATCTATAAAGAAAAAACAACTCTGGTTTAAATCCAGTAAAACCATACCTATACTAATATTATATAATAACATTCAAACTATCTACTAAATAATACTTTATATTTTTAGGTGTCCGCCTTATGCGGTTACAAGTAGAGAATGTTTCAAGTAAAACTACAGGATCTAATTTATTTAGTTCTTTAAATATGAACTTAAGCAATTTTGAAACAAATCGGTTCTATTCTTCCTTTTTATCCTTCAATTTGAAATCAGAAGGGATTATGACCAAGAATACACCTATTGCTCAATCTAGTATCATGTAAGTACTATTTTAAAATGTAGTAATTTTTATTTATGGAATATTTTTTTTTTTTTTTTGTGTCTGTGTACAGCATAACTAGTTGAAATAATGCTTCAATTTCAAACTTTAGGGGTGGTTTCCGATGTAAAAGTAAATATCCTTGGTGCATTATAGAGGTCAAAAAGAAACATTTTCCAATAGTTTTCAAAAAAATCAAGAAAAACAAAAAAAAAAAAATGATTGGAATTTTTACGCAAAACCAGTTTTCGACCAAATCGATTTTTTTATATGGTTGTAATTCAAAAACTAATCACTGTATATACTTGAAATTTTCACCAAATGTTTATGTTAGTGTTATCTATATACAGTTTAATTTTCAAAAAATTTCGACTTATTTTGAGATATTTATAAACCACTGAAATTTTCGATTTTTATGAGAATTTTTTTTTGAAGTGTTGGTAAAAAAATTTAAGATGACCAAAAAAACTTAAAAATTTAATACAAGGTTCCTTATGAGTTGTTCTTATTGTAGCTAAAAAAAATTAAAAATCGTAAGTCACAATTTTTTTTTATAAGCGTTTATAGTTCAAATTTTTACGAAATCTGTCAAAAACGTGAAATTTTGCAAGTAATTTTGAAGTTAAAAAATTATAAAAATGTTTGTGTTTATAACTAAGGATTAAAAATACAACACTAAGTTTTCCTTTAAGTAGCTATAGAGAAAACTCAAAGCATCATTAATCATTATAGGAAAAATTTTAAGTGCGTTTGAATTTTAAATTTTTACGAAATGGCGTAACGATAACGATTTATCCTCAAACGATTTTAAACATTTGTTATTATTCAAAAAGTATAAGTCGTAGATACTTGAAAATTTTACCAGTTATTTAGATTGGCATTTTCTTTAAATGATTTAATTTTCAAAATATTCTGACTTTTTTTGAGGTATTTATAGATAACTGAAATTTTCAATTTTTCTGAAAAATTTTTTTGGCCTTATCAAAATACTTGAAAATTTAATACAAAGTTTCTCATAAGTTATTCTTATAGTGATTAAAAAATTATAAGAATACATATGCACAATTTTTTTTATTAGCATTTGAAAGTTCAAATATTGACAAAAATTCATCAAAACTATGAATATTTGCAAATTATTTTGTAGTTCAAAATTCATAATATCGTTTGTATTTTTATCTAAGGTTATAAAATTCAACACTAAGTTTTCCATAAGTTTTGCTTCAAATAGCTCTATAGAAAATTTGAAGCGTCATTATAGGAAAATGTTTGAGCATTTTAAATTTTTATGAAATCAGGTATATGAATATCTTGATAACTACATGCAATGTTTTTGGAAAAATTGATTAACCATGTCTTATTCAAAATGTGTCATAATTGAAAAATAATATATTTGTTTCAAAATAGAATATAATATGACAATATTTAAATATAATTTATCCTAGACTGACAAATCATCTCCGTTCAGAATCGTTTTTCGTATACAATGATACCTATCATTGCATTCAAATCTAACCTAACCATGGGCGTAACTAGGATTTAATAGCTACAGGGGACCTAGAAAACCCAAGTCCAAGATAATTTGTGGGGGGCTTTGCCCCCCCCCCACCCCTCTAAGCATCCCTAGCATTTAGTAATCACAAGAGTCCTCTAAAATCAAAATTTAAAATAAACCATAGAATCAAAATATAACCTAGTCAATAAAAACAAATTTACATTATAATTTATAACTGTATACGCCTATATTTTGATGAAAATAGTTTTAAAATATCATCATCGTTTATTACATTGGATAGTTATCTTTCTATATTAAGTATAGTCAGATCACTAAATCTGTTTCGGGTCATAGTTGACCTAATCCTATTATACACATTTAGTGTATTACTATAATAAATTGTTAAACTATGACTTAATTCTCCTCATACAAGAAAAAGATCGCTCACACGTAGCTGAGCTGATGGGTATAGCAAATGCAGTCTTTAATAATAAATAAACATTTGGATAAACTTCTTGTTGTACAACTGATTTTAACAGTTGAGATTGTATTATATAATAGTACTATAATCACTAACCAGTAACTGCTGTACGATATAAGTATATAACTAATATGTCTATACAAAAATACGCTAATACGGGTAGGTACCTATTTAAAGATAACAAATATAATAAGTGGGTTTTGGTCTTCGGGACATACAATACAATCCTATAAATACTTTGTAGTTTGTGTAAAACTTTTAACTGATAAACAATCATAATAAGTCTCATACCCGCGTCGTACATTCAATAATTATTAATGTACCTACCATACTTTTACCTGTACATACCTTTACTCATTAGTATTTATTGACTCAATACAATACGTCAAGACAATTTCTTCCGCTATAACTATAGGTAACCAATTACTTATAAATTTGTTTTTGGTACATCCACAATAAAACAATGTCAATATGTATACAATATTTATTAATTATGACTATTATGAGTTATGACATATGAGTTATTTTAAACATTTTTTTTCTTATTTTATCGGATTTGGGTTTTAGCTAAAGGCTCAATTTGAGGCTAAAATGTAAAACCTTCTAGGGGGGCTAAATACAGTTGCAGGGGGGCTAAGCCCCCCTAGCCCCCTCCCCTAGTTACGCCGATGAACCTAACCTAGTCATAGGTCCATCCCACCACCTAATGTACAGCAGAACGACATTCACTTACCTGCTATTTTTATATTTAATGTTTTCATATAAACTTATAATGTATTGAAAACACTATATACTTACATATAAACTAGTATACTTTGTCTCATATAACATTAAAATTAGGCACTAGACAGACAGCTTCTGCAGCAGCATTGGGTGTGGTGAATATGTTCCACATTTCAGAAGTGTTACTTTATCATTCCAATAACAATGTAGCTTGTATTTTGCTAAGATTAACACAGTAAAGACATTTTTTGGAAACAAAATCTGTTAGCAAAAACCAATTTACTCTATATATTGGTGTAATCAGACCAAAATTAACAAAAATCTATCATTGCTATACCTAAGGATGATACTTTTATTTGAGGCATAGTATATGTATGTATTTGAAAATTATTTAAAAGTAAAAAATAAATTTTATTATCGCATTACTATGATATAATATGACAAAGAACTTAAAAATCAGGATATAGTATAAATGTATAGTATTATTGATTGATAATTATAATTTATAATAATAATATTTAGTTACCATACTTGTATTTTACTTTTATTAACAAATGTATCTTGTTTTAGGTTTGATTTCAACCTTCAACAAAAGAGAAATCTAACAAAGTTCTCATTGCAAAAAGGCAAAAGGAAAACTGTTAAAACAGTTGTTGATCGATTTTATCGCTTGGGATGGTAAATTTTAAATATTTAACAAGTTAAATTTTTTACTCACTTAATTTTAAATTTAAATTAATATAGGTATTTTATATATCTAATCTATTAACTTTTTGTTTTAGAAATCCTCTGATACCTTTGTTTAAATTATATTTTATACAAAAATGTGAACATTTATTTATTACAAATGGAATATTTTTTTAATTATATTAACTATTAAGTATACAGTATAAATTATGTTTAAATAAATATTTTAAAAATATGATATTTATCTCAAAATAATAATTCTTTTGTTTAATATTAGTATATACATTTTTAGGGGTATATGGATTAGAACTAAATGTGGACGACAAAAGAAGTTGTGGAAAAAACCAGCTGCTAGAAAACGAAGATTGAGACAACACGTGTTTTGTAATGCCAAACAGTCTACGCTTTTAGATAAAATGACTACAAAATATTGGAAGAAAAGGAGGTTTTATCCAGATGATCCATATGAACCATATCACGATAGAGAAGAGTATCCATTTACCAGAAAAATTCCAATATCTTAATGTAAAACAGTTGTAATATCTTTAAAGTGTTTGTAAGAAATAGATAATTAACATGCACTTATAGTATTTTATATTAGTTGTATTTAAATTATTTGTTATTATCAATAACTAAAATATTCAAAATATTTCTAACCTAACCTAAAAATAGTTAAGGAACATATTTTATTTTTACAATTCAATTTAAATAACTATCGGAGATGATGAACTCTTTGTCGTCTTTATAAGTCTTTTTGGTATTGTTAAAAACACCAATAAACCAATTAGGGCAAGTGATCCACTGCTAAATGCTAAAACATCTCTGTAATAATGAGAGCATTTTTCCAAATCTGTGCATTTCCTAGAAAAAAATATATATATATATAAATTATCATTTGTTTGTAATAAAAAACAATTTGTTTAACTTATTACATGAATTCTATTCCAATGATAACTAAACCATTAATCAATTTATCAGAAAATGTAACTGAACTGTATATGAATGCTCCACAATCTATATCATTCCCAATAAGGTTCGCAGTGACACTAAGGCTTAAAACTGAAGTTATTGCACTTCCTGAACCTTAAAAATAAAATAATAGTTTATATTTTAAAAATGTTTAAAATTATGTTCAAAAGATTTAATTTAATGATTAATTGAATACAACTTTTTTATAATTATTTTATACTTTGATACTAAGAATACACATAATGTTATAATAATTAAAGCCAATGCCCAATGCATAATTAAAATGAATCTTGAAACAAATTACTCATAATTCGTTGTTTAAATTTTGGTTAGAATTTAAAAAAAAAAAGGTTTAACCAGCTATCATAAAAACACATCATTTACTAACTTATCATATTTAAATAACAATTATAAAGTATTTAAGTACAATTATTTAACCTTTATAGCTTAAAATAAAATAGTATGTGCATTAAGTATTCATTTGAAACTCTTGCACGCTTACTTATGAATATATAACTAATAAGGAAAAATTTTTAAATGTACCTTAAAAATAACATTAAAAAGAGTACTCCTAAACATAGGTGCATTACATATATTATAGTCATTATATAAACATACTTGTTTATTTTTAAACAGACAAATAATATAATTAATATATTTAAATATTTACTTAATTTAATAATTTATTCTTATTATTTAATGGCTTAAAAATTAAAAATGTGTTACCATAGCATACAGCAGCTAAACATAAGTAGTGATAAGTCAGTCCGTTATTAGGATTGAAGAATACCAATAATGATCCAAAAATTGATATCATACTACCAATTGTAAATATCACCTAAAGACATAAACAAAATATTACCTTACATGATACATGGTTAACTAATACAACAATTAAAGTGTGATTTTTGGGGAGGTTCTATCATTAATTTACTTTAAAAATATGTTCTACATCAGACATATGTAAAATATTTGAGGATTATTACCATTAATTTAAACATTTGAATAACTCAGAAACTACTTGTAAGAATTTTAATTTAAATGCATCAACATTTTCAAAAAAAATCAGAGCTCTAACTTTAATATCATTTATACAAAAAAAGTTTTTACTGTTTCAAAATTTTTTTGTATTTTTTAAACTCAAATAATTTTGTTTGTAGTCCCGAAAAAATATAACCATATTTCAGATCCATATACTTTAACATGCACTATTTAATTATTAAAAATATAATTCATGGTTCAGATATTAAACGTTGAAAAAGATCATAGGGGATCATCCTGTTCGTCCCCAACCTGTTTGACCATCACTAAACCATTTAACTATACTTTTTTACCTTTAAAACGACTCATGTATGAGTACAAGATCTATTAGTAGATACTAACTTACCTACTGCTAACTTGGCTTTATTATTACTTATTAGTTAATTATTATTGTATTTACCATTTATAATTTATCATTAATTAGATATATTTAGGTATAAATGTAATATGGCTAAGAATTATTATAAATTATAACAATATATATTTTCACCGTACAGGATCCGGCTAAAAAACCTCCAGTTTTTCAAAAAGCAGTTAGGTATAAATACACAAAGATACAGAAAAAATCTTTTTATTTTTTAATTACAACTACTTAGCATTTTCTGGTGTTGTTATGGTCAAAAGTAGGTCAGACGGTTTTTTTTTTCTTAAATGCAGAACCCATTGCTCTAAAGTTGACCCAAACATGCGTTGTTTATCCATCTGGAACAGAATCATGTCGGTCAAGTTGGGCGAAATGCTCGCTGAGTATAAATCGCAGAACTACCATTATACGATTATACTCCTCTACGATGAATTGCATCTAATACCTATTAAAAATGGCATGTATACCGCTATCGGTAGATACCTGCTCCATATAGTTGTATCACCATTATACAACTCAAACAGCACAATCTCTGAAACTCTAAATATGGGAGATTTTTGCCGGACCTTGTAGTATACAAATACTATTCGAACTTACTTTATCAGATTTAAAACATGGTTCAACGTATTCCACGCCTATAGATGTGATCAAAGAAGACACATACGCCACCAACGGTATGCTAGCAATGGAACCAGATTCATCAATTGCCGATTCGTTGATGAAAAGCGGTATATAGATCAGAGCTATATTTATCAATAGCTTACAAGTTGTAAACACGACAGCCACTTGGTACAGTTGAAGGTTTTTACAAAATGTCAGTATTTTATCGAAATTTATCTTCCGATTCTGCCTGTACATCAAATTTTTATTGGTGTTTCGTGGGCTTTTCAATAGCCCGTGGAAAATAAACGCCGATACCACTCCAATCGTTGTAGCAATTAACGCTAACATCTATATTATATGACATAATATTTTTAAGTAAATTGTGTACGTTAAGTCGTTAACTAATACTTCCGTATAAGTTAGGTTAGGTAAGCTACGTTATATGTATATATGTAGGTGATTGTACCAATATATTATATTATGATATATAATAATTATAATTCAATAATTCATAAATCACGAGTAGGTAGTAGGTATAAATTATAAATATTATAATATAGACATCTAGGTGTAGTCCTAGATTAAAATAAATATACTAAAAATCTATGGTATAGTTAGTAGACCTCTGATATATTTTAAAACTAACTTGAAATTTTTCTGAGTCGTTAGGACCAATTAGACTACTCATATTTCCGTTTTTTCGTACACCTCTGAATACTAACCAAGCAATGATGAACATTAAAATATTTGTGGACACTGTGAATACATATCTATATAAACACGAAATATTTGCAATTAGACGATACGATGCAGGTAATATAACTATTACAGTACATACTATTATTATACACAGATGACTATGTAAATAAAATATAAATTATAAACAAACAATGAAATATGAAAATATTATTTTTCCATTTATTAGTCAATCTATTTAATGGCGAATGGCCGCTGTATATATAATATTATGTATTATAAATTATAAGTAATTACTAATCATATAATAAATAATCTCAAACACACCTTATTGAAGTTAATTTTCCTCTCTCTAAAGACAAATCAGTCAGCTCTGGTATCAACGACAAGTGAGAAATTTGAACTAGAGCCCATGCCATTTGGAATGTTAATATCGCGCAAATATAAATCAAGGTGATTACAGCTATGGATAAATTCCAAGCATAATATATTAACGGAAAACTTATGGCTTCTATTACTGTGCCTGGAAATTTTGTGAATGTTCAATTAGTTTTTACTTGAGTAATAATAATAAATAATACTATTGCATTATAAAAACTACCAACAGAAATAATTTATATAATATTAAAGTTGTATTTACCTAAAAGTACCCAATTTTTCTTTTTCCCAAATTTGTCCACTATGATTCCAACAAATGGTGTTGCTATTGCATCTACAGTTTGACCTATACATAAATTATTATCAGTAAGTAATAAGTATATTATATTATATTATATTCATAACGTAGGTACTTAAGTACTTTATGGTTGTAGGGACAACTGGATAATTGGGTGTGTCCGTGTGTGACGGGAATACGGGATGGTCTAGATGACAGTCGGCAGATAAACCCAAGAAGAAGAAAAAGTATTATCTAGACCACTAGACCAGGATACCAGGTATGTCAAACTCAAAATATCAAGTGGGCAAAATAATATATTGAAAAGCTTAATACTATGCGGGTCGCACATAAAAATTAGAAAAAAATTCTTATTCGGTTAGTTTATCAGTAGATTAGACAGTATAATAATGAATACCAAATATTCGGCAAATAAACCATTCTCAAAGAATCTAAGATATTTGTGACACGGAATTAATATTTTAGATTCTGAGCGGAGCGATGAATGTATTGATTTTACCATGATGTGTTTTTTTTTTTTTTTTTTTTTGTGTCTGTCATCACGTTTTGGGGCAGTAAAAATGCTTCGATTTTTGACTTCAGTACCTCGTTCGATCAGAAAGTGAATCTAGTTGGTACTTTGGGGAGTCAAAAGTAAAAAATTCTTAATACTTTTCTAAATAATTGAGAAAAACAAACTAAAAATTAAGGGAAAAACGGGAAATTTTACGCACACTCATTTTTCGACAAAATCGATTTTGGTTTTTGATGTAACTTTAAAACAAATGACCATATATACATGAAATTTTTACCGAATGTTTATATAAGTATATTCTATCCACCATGCAATTTTCAAAAAATTTCGACTTAAGTTGAACTATTCATAGGCATTTTAAATTTTCGATCATTATTAGTTTTTTTAAAATTAATATCGATAAAAATTTATTTGTTAGGCAGAAAAACTTGAAAATTTAATACAAGGCTCTTAACATATTGTTACAATAGCAGTTGAAAAATAAAAGAAATTCATAGTCACAATTTTTTTTTATAAGCATTCAAAGTTTGAATTTTGACAAAATACGTAAAAATCACGAAAATTCACAAATTATTTTAAGCTAGAAATTCATAAAAAATTTTCTTTTTAAATCTAAAATTTAAAAATTTAATACAAGATTCCTTACAAGTTTTTCAATCTTTATCACAAATAAAAATTCCACCGGAAATTCAAATTAAATTTAAATTTTTACAACATTGGATTTTCACTTTTAGCGATTTCCTTATTTTGGTGTAACTCTAAAACAAATTACCGCAGATACTTGAAATTTTGACTGAATGTTTATATAGGCGTTTTATATATTTGATACAATTTTCAAAATATTTAGATTTGTTTTGAGCTGTTTACTGACATTTTAATTTTTCAACTTTTTTAGTTTTTTTAACTATAAATATCGATAAAAATTTATTTGTTCGGTAGAAAAGCTTGAAAATTAAATACAAGGCTTCTAACACATTGTAACAATAGAAGTTAAAAAATATTAAAAATTCGTAGGCACGATTTTTTTTTATAAGCATTTAAAGTTCAAATTTTGACTAAATACGTAAAAATTACGGCAATGTTCAAATTATCTTAAATAGAAATTCATAAAAGTTTTCCTTTTTAATTCTAAGATTTGAAAATTTAATACAAGGCTCCTAACATATTTTTACAATAGCAGTTGCAAAATAAAAGGAATACATAGTCACAATTTTTTTTTAAGCATTTAAAGTTTGAGTTTTGACAACATATTATGTAAAAATCACGAAAATACAGAAATTATTTTAAGCTAGAAATTCATAAAAAATTTTCTTTTTATATCTAAGATTTGAAAATTTAATACAAAGCTCATAATATATTTTTACAATAAAAATTGAAAAATAAAAGAAATGCGTAGTCACAATTTTTTTTTACAAGCATTCAAAGTTTGAATTTTGACAACATATGTAAAAATCACGAAAATTCGCAAATTATTTCAAACTAGAAATTCATAAAATTTTTTCTTTTTAAATCTAAGATTTGAAAATTTTTAATAATCTATAATATATCCTAGACAGATAAACCGTCTTCGCTCAGAATCGTTTTTTGTATACAATGATATAATACATTGGATTCAAATTAATTCCATCCATTACAGTAACCCACTTGTAACCTACTGTACAGCAGAGCGACATACACGACTTACCCGCTTTTTTTATTATGTTATTTTATGTTTTGGTTCATCAATATTAGTAGCCGTGGGCCATAAAAATATGAGCTGAGGGCCGAATATGTTGGACATGCCTGATCTAGACTATAAAGTTAATCTATAGTGTTACACTTAAGATTTATACTTTCCTAGCAGAAAATATGCTTAAGTAGAAAGTTGAAACATTTTTACGGTCCAAAAAGGCGGTTACAGACATAAAAAACACATCATTGTAAAATCAATACAATATCATTTCTCTACTCAAAATCTAAAACCAGAAACCGCTATTTTAATAAGAGTAGGAAAATTTTTATTTTTTATTATAAATTCATTAGTGGTTATATTGTCAATATATTTCAATGTCAATAGGAACTAGTCCCTATGATTTCTTTCATGAATTAATTTTTTACCAATTGGAAATTATTAAAGAAGAAATAAACATTGGACCAAGGTACAATTTATAACTCTCCCATACATAATATTAAATTGGCAATAATATTTATTTTCTACATACCTAATGTGCACTAATTAATTTCTTAATAAATATGACGAATAAAGATATACTTAAGTGATTAATGGTTATATTATATTACATAAATATTATGAAATAGTTATACCACAAATAACGAACACATTACAGTAATATTCAACTCCATAATAACTACAGTAGTAGGTAGTGTAAGTTATTCATGCATGATCTCATCGTCATCACTCATCACTTGACAAAATAAAACGAAATAAAATCACGAGATAGGCACACGCGTGACGCGTCTTAGATAATCAGTAAAATTGTCATGTGATAAATTTATAATATTCAATGATATATATTACGGACTAAGTAGGAAATCTGGGCATTATAATATAACAATGCCCATGCAGTGGGCACTGTGCACAAGAATCATAATTTTAATATTCAAATGCATAGTCAAATTGTTCATACATTGGCCGGGCATTGTACTAGATTGCCCGTACAAAGTGTACCCTGCCTGGATTCAAGTGAGTAGGTAGTGTATATTAAAAACCGCGCGCTGCTCAAATGTATATATCGAATTGCATTTATACGTATTACGTAACAATATCATATAATTATCATTACAAGACTATACTTAGATATTTTATTCGTACGTGACAATGTGACAGCTGCTGCCGATATTACGAACCTATTTGTAATATTAACGATAAAGTGATCATATAGTATAATTATGGCTATTTAGATAATATTTCAAAATGGAATCGTAAATATAAAATTCCTATTCCATATTTTCTAATGATTATTGTATACTACATCATTGCGTCACTTAGTCTGCCATTAGGTAAGTGGATGACATATCCGTATGTGTCATCTCCTTCTTATAAGTTCGTATAACATAGATAATTTACGCTCAGTACATAGGTAGATCACGTTTAGCTCCGTCATAGTTTAAGATTTAATTTAAAATTAAAGGCAAGATTATTATATAGGGCATCTCTTGGATTTTTTATTATATTTTAATTTTAAAGTGAGTTATGAATATTTTAAGATATACAAACAATTTACGATTTTAAAATACTCATAACTCGCTTTAAAATTAAAATATAATAAAAAGTCTATGAGATGACCTAGATCAGCAGTTCTCAACCTTTTTTATATCCACGTACCAAATACACAGCTTGAAAATGTTCACATAGGTACCACATGATCAAATAACGTTTTTTTATTCATATAAAAAATGTATTCGTTATTCAATATATGTGAAACTGTAATTTATTAGCATCTACAAAATTATGATAATATTATAATTTATAAGCATTTAATGCATAAAAAAAAATGTACAGTTTGGTATATTGCTATTAACATCGAGTAAATCAATTAAACCAAATAATGTTTAATGTGAATAACTATTAATTATGTTTCATTCGGCGCATACTATAGTTGCCTCCCAAAATATACGAATCGCCTCCCATATATATAATTAAGTATAGTTATAGTGGTTCATAAACTTCACAAAACAGTTTCACATACCACATAAATAGGTAATGTTTATTCATTATTAAAAATATCAGACTTGGTAAAAACAATAATAATATAAAAATAATCAATACAAATAAAACATATTTTACTACTAATTAAAAATATATAGTGCAGTTAAAAAACATCAGTCTTGTAGGTATAATATATAGAATAATGTTATAATAGTAATTTTAGACAAACATTTGCTGTTTGGGATACGACATTTAAAAAAAATTATTTATTACTCATTATTTATAAAAAAAATTACACATCTATAAAAATAATAAATCAATAAGTCAAACAAAATAGGAAGTAGTACCTATTATTAGTCAATAACATAAATGCATGGTAATAATAATTGAATATAATATGTAAGTATATTGTATATAATGGAAAATTATTTATAACATTGCTTAGGCTTGTATTTTTTAGCCAATATTTGTAGGTACCTACTCAAAATTTGATATTTTTTTTTCACTCAGCTTTTTTATTTGGGTATCAATGAAAAATATTTTAATATAATCGTATCAAATACGAAAGTAATATTGTATAACAAAAGTCATAAATTACGACTTTGAAATTACAAAGTTATTTTGTTATACTGCTACATGATGTTTGAAAATGTTTGGAACCACTCATATATTTATTACTTGACTAATGGGAGGCAACTATAGTAATAGACCCTTTTCGTTTATGATAACATTTAGGGTACGTCGGGAGGAAACTCGTATATAGTCGGGAGGCAATTCTTATAAAAATTATGGGCCTTTTTGACTTCGGGAGGCAACTAGTGTGCGCCCAATTCATTTTATTTTATTTTTTATGAAAGGTGATTTTCTTAGGATAACATTCCGCTTACTACAGGTTGAAAAACGCTGCCCTAGATAATAATGTAACCTTTAATATGTATAAAAGATCAATTCACTTTAAATTTTAAACTAACGGAGCTAAACGCGCGTGATATGATGAGCGTAAAATTTGCAATGTTACGTACTTGTGTAAGACGGGAACAACACATACGGGTCTGGCATCCTATTAACGTAACATGTATAGTGTTCTTTTTTTCTTTTGGTCAACATTCTTAACTATTTTCTATTGCAATTTTGCAAAGTGGTGATGGAATATAATTCACCAATAAAGTTATAATTGAGTTGTGTAGTATATGTGGGGAGAACTTAAGATTGTCCATGGAAAGCCTTGACACTCATAAAATCAAAGATCTGTTGACAGAGCCAATCAAATAAGTCATTCAATATACCTAATATATCTATACTCGCAACATAAGCTTTTAAATTTGTTCAATTTATGAAGAATCGGAGTGTTCACCTTAGTATATAAGGATGTACGGAACTATGTTTGAAAAATTGAAACACCTGCTAAAGTTGACTTAAAATCAACCCAAATTCTAATACAAATTTACCTATCTTCTATTAATATATCTACCTATTAATCTCTACATTAAAATCAGAGGATGAATTAGAAAAAGTTCTAAGCTGTGGAGTTGTCATCGAAAACATAAACAAGACATACGAAATAAGTGTTGGAAATTATAAAGACGACAGTGCAAAATCATTTTTTAAGTAGATACTCGTAAGATGTTTTATTTAATTTTTAATATATTTAATCTATATAGTGTCCAAATCTAATTGGGCATCGTATACTTATACAATGACAGGGTAATTTTAACTTAAGTTATTCCAACTTTCCATTGAAATTTGGCTTTGTGCTTTGTGCACAATGCCCAACTTCCTACTTCGCCTATAAGATATATGTATACAATACCATACAGTGGACGCCGCTTATAAGACTGACGGTTCAGTCACTTAATACTTAATAGACTCAAACTCATCTGAACGGTCCGGATATAAAATCCAAATACATTATAAAAAATTTGGTTATAGAACTCAAATTTCGTAAATGAAAAAATGGTAGAAAATAAACATTTTTGGTTAAAATTTAGAAATAAATTTGGTTTCAAATTTTACCATGGTGTGATGTGATGTGTTTTTATTTTTTATTTTTTTGTGTCTGTCATCACGTTTTGGGGCAGTAAAAGTGCTTCGATTTTTGACTTCAGTACCTCGTTCGATCAGAAAGTGAATCTAGTTGGTACTTTAGGTGGTCAAAAGTAAAAAATTCTCAATATTTTTCTAAATAATCGGGATAAACAAACTAAAAATTAAGGGGAAAACGGGAAATTTTACGCACAATCAGTTTTCGACAAAATCGATTTTGGTTTTTGATGACACTTTAAAACAAATGACAATAGATACATGCAATTTTCACCAAATGTTTATGTAATTATATTCTATCCACCATGCAATTTTCAAAAAATTTCGACTCAAGTTGAACTATTCATAAGCATTTGAAATTTTCGATCATTATTAATTTTTTTTAAATTAATATCGATAAAAAGTTATTTGTTGGGTAGAAAAACTTGACAATTTAATACAATACTCTTAACATATTATTGTTACAATAGCAATTGAAAAATAAAATAAATTCATAGTCACCATTTTTTTTTACAAGCATTTAAATTTTAATTTTGACAACATACGTAAAAATCACGAAAATTCACAAATTATTTTATGCTAGAAATTCATAAAAAATTTTCTTTTTAAATCTAAGATTTGAAAATATTTAATAATCTCTAATATATCCTAGACAGATAAACCGTTTTCGCTCAGAATCGTTTTTCGTATACAATGATATAATATCATTGAATTCAAATTTAATTCCATTTCCATCCATTACAGTAACCCACTTGTAACCTATTGCATGTACAGCAGAGTGACATCCACTTTCCCGCTTTTTTTATAATGAGATTATATCTGTACTGCACTAAAGAACGCCAAAATATAAGGAAAGTATTTAATTTTTTTACGATAAAAGTATTAGAGAGAGGTTTAATTGACAACCAAAAAATTACTATTACATTTGTAATATATTTTTAAAAAAAAATTATAAAAATTAATTATTTAAATAAATTGTAGGTACGCGTATATTATAGAATTAAAGACCGATGACGACGATTGCGGGAAATACCACCGACAACGACACTAAAAACACTAAACAGTAAACAACAGCTGCTTTTTTCTATAATATTTATTAATTTTAAATTTTTATGGAGTGTCATATACATTATACATAAGACATAACTGAATAAGTATTGGCCAATTATCCGTAATTTCTTATTGGGCGTTGCGGAACAGTTTAATAAAAAACTTACTATACTTTTATTTATTACTTTCGATTAGCCTTATTTAATATAGCCAGTATAGGTACTTTTTAAATTAGTATATTCAAAAATAAACTAAAATGTTAAAAATTATATGTATTTCTTCTTTTTTTATAATTTGTTTGATTGTATATTAGGTAAATAGGTAATATATATAATAATAATAGGCTATATTACCTACTTTATACTTACCTAATATACAATCAAACAAATTATAAAAAAAGAAAAAATACATATAATTTTTAACATTTTAGTTTATTTTTGAATATACTAATTTAAAAAGTACCTATACATATATTGGCTATTTTAAGAAAAGCTTAAGAGTATACGGCGTATAATATGTAGTATACCTTATGGAAACATTACTGCCTATACTACATAATTAATAATTATTCATCTATAGTATTTAAAACGATGTAGATTAGATCAAGAACCTAGATAACCTAATCCCAATGCTTATATTATATGATAGGTATACCTACAACACCTATATATCTTATTATAATCTTTAAACGTTCAAATGTTGAAGAGCAAATTTCAAATCAGTGCATGTTAATCATAACTGATGCTTTCTCTAAATTGCATGAATATTTTTATGGAGAAATATTTATATAGGTACCTATTGATATTAGTGATGATTACAAAATACTAGATATTATAGTATGCATATTATGTATTTATGTATAGTATATTGTATATAATATATAAATAACTGTGTTAATAATACTCGCCGAAAAACAACAGAAATCCAGCGGTGGTTGCGGGTACACCAACTACGTTTTGCATGAATACCATGGTGTAAGAAAACCAAATGGCCGCGGTAATGTCATTGAACACGTGTCCAAAGCCGAAAGCCACGCGCCGACTGCTATCAACGGGCCGCTGTAGTTGTTGATGAAGCGGACGTTCGTTGCGATGATCCTCGGCTGCTGACGACCGGTCATCCTCCTCGCTCAGCAACCGTTCATATTCGTCGCCGCAGTTCTCACACCGATCCATTATTGTGTGTAACGTTTGTTATTATTGAATTATAATATCTAACATAACCACAGTTGCAATCAAAATTCAAAATATGTGGAACCATTATATAATTATTCGAATCAGTCATCAGCGAAGGATATAGAAGAATATTTGATATCTGACCGATCTGCAGGGGGTAAGGGAGGGAGATTTCATTTATTTAAACGTACGCAACACAAATATTTATCATATACATTTTTAAATATTACAAACGTATCAAATCAACCAATAGCAATATTAGCAATAATATTTTATTGTTATATATTATTATAATTTAGATATGACGTAATTAATGCGTAATATAATTAATATAATGTAGGTACCTACTACAACTACAGGGTCTTCCAGATATTGTATGAAAAATAACATTATCCCCACCACTTTGTTAGCCAAATTTGGAAGACCCTACGGTAGTGGCGTTCACCCTATGTACAAGATACAGGCACCGCTATTGCTACACCTTTGATAGAGTTTGTGGTGGGGAACGGGGGTAGGTGCATATGTCTGAGTAAGTTAAATTTAAAACTAACTTAAACGAATGGATAGAAAGTGGAAATAATGACAAATTTTTGATCTTTTTTTAATTATTGCTATTTGCTGATAAATATTTTTTTGCCAAATCAAAATACTTTATACATATAGTTAAGGAATTACAATTTATAATAAGGTATCAAAAAATCTAAAACATATTATATTAACACTAATTTTATTTTAAGGTTAGTATTTTTTAAATTACTAATTTAATAAAAAAATAACTAATCAAAGCTACACATTTGAAATTGCAGTTTTGACGAAATGACATATTTAAACGAAGAATAACGTCGTTAATTATTCTGTTGTGATTCAAAAATATTATTAATGGTCAATGGATACTTGTAAGTTGTAATTATAAATTTTTAGGTATATTATTATATTTTATACACACAATGACTTTCAAATGCCAAGTTTTCGGAAATAAATTACATCAAATGTCATTAATAGTGCTACCTAGACACCTAGTATAGTAGTATATTAAAATATACTTAATTAAAAAAGCTGATGGACGGCTTCGCTTAGAACGTTTTTCGTATATAATTATTTTATTACATTAGGTATTGAATTCAAATTTAACATATCCATTATCAGTGGCGTAGCCAGGGGGGGGTTTTGGGTGTTTAAACCCCCCCCATTGACTTTCAACATCTAATAAATTATTATATATTTCATTAATTCTAGTACCTACTATCTATGAAAATATATGACATAAAACGTTTCTGAATATTCAGAGAACTCGTCCAGAAACGACAGAAACCTGATTGATATTTGATAATAATAATAATATTATATTTTTAATATTATCTGCACGAGTTTTCAAAAACACTGTGGTTATGACCACGATTAAAGATATTATTTATGGTTATTATCTTTTTCCACATTAAAAAGATTGAAAACATATTTACGAAACACCACATGTGAAAATAGGTTGAATGGTTTAGCAATGATGAATATACATAATGATATAATAATAGACCCTGATGATGTCCTAAATAAATTAGCGACTAAAACAAGAAGAATACGGTTGATGTAAATATTGTAATGTGATTAAAATTTTGTTTGACATTAATAAATAAATGCTTTAATTGAAATTTGAAGTACAATACAATTTGAAATAATTTGTTTTATATATACCTAAACCGTAAACCCCCCCATTGAAAAATCCTGGCTACGCCACTGTCCATTATATTATACTTTATAGTGATTCACTCGAACTTACTGCACAGTAGAACGGTACCATCAGCACAGTTGCCTACCTCTCTAAAGTGTATTTAATTGCAAATTACTTATACATAAAGCTTAAATATCTCTTTAAAAATATGAAATATTTTTAGGAATCCCTTAGAATCATCACTAACTCGAACGACACGTGACGAATAGAAGTCGTTTTTATACCGCATTACCTACCCGTGTATAAAGCTAAGGCATAACCATATAAGTATACAATAACTATATGTATATCTAGTAATATTATTATTATAGTATACATCATTAATTTTAATTTACGAGTATAAATAATGAAATATATAATTGTGTACCTGAAAAACGCATTATAACACCATATGTTATGAGCGCTTTTTCACTTTTTCTTCACGCATATGTATCACCTCAACTTATAGATATTTCAGCCCTCAGGTACCTATATATCTATCGGTTGTATCTTGGAATCGCTGATATACGAACATCTAATGTAGGTATACAATTTGTTTATATAAGTACACCAGCCGATTTATAACGCGTGTAAATGATGGCGATTATGACATTTAAAAATTAAATTGTCTACGAACCATTGGCAAACAATACTGATATTGTGATTAACGAAATAACGAAAAAAGTACGCAAGACAGTGTTGTCCAGATCGCCGACAGACACTGCGCTATGACGGGTTTCTTGGGCGATGGAAGCCCGCGCAGTTCCGCCGATGTGTTGTGATGTAACCCGAACACATTATAAGCATAGAGGTAGATATATCATATTATAATGTACATGATATTATGTTATTATAATACCATTATAAAGGTAGGTAGGTACCTACGCACATTGTTGCTAATGTTCAAGTTAGCTGTGTGTAGTGGGGTGATGATCACGACCTGCCCGTACGGCGTTCTGTAAACTGTATAGTTTATAGTTGTCAGTTAGGGCGGTACTGCTGTCTACTAATCTTCCGGCTTCTCGTTACCACACATAAATACATAATGTATTCTTTGTTTATATTGGTAATAATTTATACGTCGCATTTATTACAAAATTGTAACACACTGATATATACATGTGTGTGTGTGTAAATATTTAATACACATTTACTAACTTACTACCGGATTTATGGCCATAAAGTCTCTTGTCTTTCAAATACTATTTGTTATAATAATATTTTTTAGAATATACCTAATTCATGTATTCTACATGACGTGTTGTATTATTGTCGTAGAATTCGAAAGTCACCATTTGACGTATTATAAAATTATATATGATGTTGGACGAAACTCATAACTCACAGGTTAAGTTATTAATAGTTTTCTTATAGGTACCCACTAACCAGATTGTTGTTACTTTCTTGGATTTCTTGGAACAATTCAAATTGTATTTTAAAAATCAAAAATATATTGTTGTTATTTTCTACTAATCTCATAGGTATTTACTCGAAATCTGCAAGGGACGTGCCGGACCTCTATTAGGACAAAAGTTATGGATTTTCTTTGAATCAAAGGCGATCAGGGCTGGACCATTTTATGAAAAAAGTAATAGGCCAGATCGTGGTGGACTTTCCTTAAATCAAACTACAAAAACTTCAGACTGGACTTTCTCATAAAATATTATTCTATGATAATACTGGAAAAAAATATATGGGGTTAACGGTTAACCGTACTGTGTTTAGTCAATACAATTTTTAGTGGACATTGGGCAGGATAAAAGAATTTAAAAAAAAATTGGTCTATTCAGGTCAGGCTTACTTACGACAAATTGTCCATGGATTGAGCCAGACTTTTTGTTTTAAATGGATATATCCCGAACAGGCAGTTTTAAAAAAATATGTACCAAACATGGGTGGGCTCGCTCACCAAATACTATTCCCGGGCTAGGTTTTCTAAAAATCATCCTGAGCCGGATTAAGACAGGCTTAATCGTGAAAAACTATTCTCGGCCTAGGCCAGGCTGTAAATCATCAGCCCGTGCAGACCCCTAGTATTTAGCAACTTAAGAATTAAGGCACATCTCAAAATTACAATCTATGCTAGCTTAAATCATTAGTTGTTATCGGTCATAACTCATAACCAATATTAAATGTGTATTAGACAGTATCGGTAAAGTTTATGATAGACTGAATGCTGTTTATAGTTGAATATATTTAAAATAAAATACATCAAAGTTGCTTATAGTTGAATATTTTTAAAATTAGATACATCAAAGTTATATCTATAATTTTAATTTAATATTTACATATTCTGTTATAGTTAATCAATATCATGCACATTATATGTATTTTTCAATCAGTTATCAGCAGAAAAAATTACTAGTCTATAATTAGATCTAATTTTCTTCACTGAGGCCATATTTCATTTTGACTTTTTCTAATTCGGCTTTCTTCTTGTCTGTATCCAATTTTTTAAATGCTTTGGTTGACTAAACAACATAAAACATAACATGATATTACAATATTTTTATAACTAAAAAAAATGAAAATGATACCTGATAATATAAGACGACTAGGTATCGGTTGCACACATTGAATCCAGACAAGTGATCACAGGCATTCTTTGCATCAAATATATCTTCATATACTACAAATGCAGTTCCTCTTGTATCTGGAGTGTTGCCTCTATAAAATAAAAATAGTTACTAACTTAATTTTAAGTTGAGATTAAAGTACAATTTATGGTATCATTGAAACTTTTCAAAATATAATGTAAATGCATTAGATTAGAACATTGAAATAATTGTGTTGCAGTATAACAATATATTAATTATCTTGCAATGTATAAATATGTAATTTATTTTTTATTCATGTAACAGCTTGTTTTAAAGGCAGTAGCAGTCCTCTTTAGAATTGATTTATAGAAATAGTTTGACATTATTGGAAAAGTCAAGAACTGACATTTCTTTTAAGCATTATTTAAACCAGGCATGTCAAAGTATTGACTGCATAAAATACATTGAAGCTTTCTATAAGATCTGCATATACAAATTTATTGGAAAAAATAAAAATATGTTATTAGTAACATAATGGATTTAAAATATAAATCATCCATTAATATTGCTATTTGTAGGCTATAAAAAAATAATCCATAAACATTTTTAAGACAGATACGACCAACACATGAGTAGCATTCTCTTAAAAAGGGAAGAATGGTATGGTTGGAAACCAGAGATTATTGTAAATGAAAATTGAGCTAACAGAAGACTAAATATTTTGAACAATAGAGTACTTAAAAAGCTTAGCTAAGTGTCATAAAATGGAGATAGTCCTGATGATATCTAATACTAATATCTTTAATATAAAACTGTGTACACAAATGAGAGAAGGCTGAATAGTCATGAAGATCAAGAACAATAGTAGTAATTAATTAAATAATAAACTGTAGATATTAAGCAAACAATGTTCAGTTATTTGACAAAAAAAAAGCTGAAAACATTAAATAGCAATAATACAGGGTGTCCCAAAGAGATCTGACATTCTGAGAAATGAAATAACTTTTGTTCTAATCAATATTTTTTAAAAATGTCTTTTAAATATAATCCATATTCATACTCTACATTTTTAATTTTTTAATACTGAAAATAAAAAACTTAAAAATTGATAAATTTTTATTTCGAAATATTCAATATAGCCAATTTGTAAATCTGATTTTTAGAAAAATGTATATGTTAAAAACACTTATTTAAGTCAAATGGCTGATTTTTTACAATTTTTTTAAATATCAATATTTTCGTTAGGTAAATAAATTATAGTAATTTATAGTTTATACATCACATATTATTAAAATAAATACAATAAAAAAAATAATTAGATTTTAAAATGCACTTATTTAAAAATGTTCTTATAAAATATTTTTAAAAAACTTTATTATTATTTGAAATTACAAGGTTTCTAACATAAACTAGATCGTAATTTACTTGGCGAAAATATTGATATTTAAAAAATTGTAAAAAATCAGCCATTTGACTTAAATAAGTGTTTTTACCATATAAATTTTTCTAAAAATCAGATTTACAAATCGGCTATATTGAATATTTCGAAAAATTTTTTTATCAATTTTTAAGTTTTTTATTTTCAGTATTAAAAAATAAAAAATGTATTCTAAAAATGTAGCACAAGGGTCTATGAATTATATTTAAAAGAAATTTTTTAAGAATATTGATTAGAACAAAAGTTATTTCATTTGTCAGATCTCTGTGGGACACCCTGTATATTGAAAATGATTAATAATTAATCTAATTTACGTATTTAAGAGTATGTAACAGTGGTATTTGTTGTCCCCATCTTACCAGTGCATAATATAGCAAATTTACACTCAGAAGAACACGTCTTGTAGCTCCTTTAGTTTAAAAATTACAGTGAATCGATCTATTATGAAACTTAATGGTAAGAACATTATCTGTGTTTGCACGTTAGTTATTTACGATAATTCAATTTTTAAGTGAGTTATGAGCATTTTTAATGTACTGTATATTATATGCTTATAACTCACTTAAAAATTAAATTATCGTATAAAACCAACATACAAACACAGATAATTTACTATTAAGTTTCATAATAGGTCGATTCACTGTAATTTTTAAACTAAAGGAGCTACAAGTGTTCTGCTGAGCGTAAATTTGCTATATAACGCACTGGTAAGACGGAGACAACAAATACCACGATTACATACTCTTAATGTAATGATAAATATGATTTACAGTGGGCAAGACTTTTGGGTTTGGAGAGACAAGTAAAACTCTATATCTAGTGTACGCCATTGGAAATTTCAAACATTTAACCATTTGGGACTAATACAAATATTGGGTTATTAAAGGTTTCAGTTATAAATATGATACATCATTACTGATAAGTCTAATTAAGTCTCCTGTTCTAATTTTATCAAAAATTATAGATTAAAAAACATACACTCTAATTTGACGAATGGCACCATATTTTCCAAAAATATCATACATTTCTTCGGCTGTTATTTTATAAGGTAAGTTCCTTATGTAAAGAACCCTATTAATTTCTGGAGGCAATCGTACCTGGAACGAATAATTAAACTAAATAATTAAATAAATCTTCTTAATAATTGTAAACATACAATATTTTGAAGCTTAAATCCATGCAATTAATTTTACTTACATTGGTTTTTCTTTGCATACTAGCAAGAGCCATTTTATTTTTAATAGAGTACACACAACCAAAAATAAAAAATAATAATTTATAATTTGAAAAGAAGCAACAAAAAAAAAAGAGTTTATATTTTCATATTATTTTAAATTTTTAAATCGTAATACAATTTTTAGTATCACTATTCACTATTCAAATTTCACTTAGTCTTAACTCTTAATAGTTAATACAAAAGACAAAACGTTTGTTCTTTGATTATACAAACATAAACATAAATAACAAAATATGGATATCATTCTTTATCTAAATAGTAAATACAGAAAAGCATAATATTCACAATAATATTAAGATATTAAACAATTTTGATATTTACAGTGTAACCAACTTAAGCAATCAAATCTTGTTAAAGTTGAATTCCGACTTCCATAAAGAATCAACCACGGTCCATGCATAGATAATATATTATCTATAGGTCCATGAGGCATGATGATTAAGAGGACGCTACACCCGCACACGATTTAAGATATACAGGTTACTCAACGACCCTATGCACATACACACCGTAAATGGTGCGCTTAAATGTTGGATTTAAACAGCTGATCCAACTATGCGAGAAAAGCTACTAACGCTCCAAGCGTGGATAAAATCAACCAACAACCTGATAGCACCATAGATATTAAAGAATGGATAGGCCATTTGAGCTTATCATACGGGAATGAATATGAAATTATTTTGAGGTTATAGAGGTCTTAACACAAATAGATAACAGAATTTGGTTTAATCACACATAATAATTATTTATTTTATTTATTTCATTTTATTCAATTAGTTGTCAATATTTAATACTCAATATTATAAATTAGTGTAATATACTAATATGTAAGTTTATAAATTAATAAATAATAATAATACAATTAATACATTAATATTAAACCATATTTTATATAATATAATAATAATAACATAAATCATTCATGTCTAAAATGTACTAATTTCGTCAATTTTGACCTTGTTTTTCCAGATTTAATATTTATATCATTTATTTTACGTAGTTCGTGGAAAACTCTAATGTCTACATATGTAACAGCAATTGAATTAATAAGTTTATTTTGATGAGTATCCAAAGCAGAAGTTTGACTTTGGCAATTAAATAGGCAGGTATTATTTGTTTTATATAAACTGGATTTCAAAAAAATACATACTATGAATAATTAACAGTTGTCGAAGTACTTGGAACTGGTGAACAAGATTAGGCTTTAATATTTTTCTTGCAGTACTAAAAATATAACAATCATTTGTGAAGTGATTTCCACAAACATATTGCCAATCACCAATTTCTTGCAACCCGAACCCTAATGCTGATGCCCATTTTTTCCTTTTTTCCAAATTCTTAGGAAATCTAACCATCATAATTATTAATTAATTAACATTAAATATCTGATATTACTAATTTAAAATAACCCATAAGGGACTATGATCCTACCTATGAAATGGTAAATCTTTGTTGTCTTTAGATGAAACATTACACACTTTGCAAATATGAACCATAGTAAGTTCTAATATAAATATTCAGTTTGGATTTTGGACTTAAATGGAGTAAATTAGTCAAATTATGCAATAACTAGGTAACATCCAACAGGTTCAATTAATACAATTAAATTTATATTATAATAAAATATACATATTACATTTATAATAATTATTATTTTATTATAATTTATAAATTCAAATATCTATTATCAGTATTATCTATGCGTCCAGCAATGATAATAATCACAAAATATAATTTATGATAAGACCTCTGCCAGAAAGAGAGGTAATGATAAAAATCTGTCTTTCTCTCTTCCCCATTCCGGCACACTTCCCTCTATTCGATTAATATAGCAATGGCCTATCCATTCTTTAATATCTATGGATAGCACAGAACAATATTATGCTGATAGTAAACATTTTCAAACAAATATTTTAGGCGGGCTTTAGAATTTGTAATTACTAATTTGTATGTATAATATTTATTATATAAATATAGAATTTATAATAATCAGATATTAATGTTTATATTTTTTATTATACACTTCCTGATTCCTATATCCTATACCAACATTTATGTTTATTATTTAGATAATAAAAGATATTTCATAATTCTTTTGTTTTCTTAATCTAGTTTTTTATTTGAGTATCTATGTAAAAACATTATTATGGTGTCAAATAAATGCTGTGTAAATGGGTGTCACAAAAGTTCCAAAACAAAATTTGGCGTCCCTCCTATTAAAGATATTGCTGTATGGGAAAAATCTTTAGGTACACAACTGACCAGTGTCTCTAGAGTGTGTGCTAAACATTTTAAAAATAGCGACATAATTAATACTTAGGTGTCTGGCAGTGGCAACAATAAATACTCTGTAAGTTTTTAAAGAGCTTAATAATAATTCAGTGCTGAGTCAAATTGGCTCCATTGCTCTACCAAAAGAATGGTTTTTTGATATATCATTGGTTGATAATAATTTTCCAGTTGCTGTAACATTCTTTACTTTAAATAAATTTAATAACTGTAGCCAAAGGTATTTAGAAAAACAGTTGATTTTAAGCAAAGGCATGTATTTTATAAAAATTATTGATATTATAAATCTATACCATTCATTATTCATATTTTTTTTTTTTTATCATAGATTCTGAAATTATTTATCAAATTAACACTAAAAGACTTAATGCATGTGATTTTAAAATGAATAATCATTACATTCCTTTAACTTTAATGGATATTCAAAATAGTATTCATGAATTCAATAATATCAATGTATGCCAAGGAATATTAAAAAATAACACAAAAAGTCTAAGAATCAATGTGGTGGAAGCTAATGGTCGTAGGTGGCATCCTAAATGTTTACATACATTAGTTAATAAGAACAGGTATATAGGTATAAATATTACTGTTAACATTTATAAATTGGTTGTAATTTATATTTTAGCATTTTATGCAACTTCTGTAAAAGGCTAGTTATATTTAAAGACAACAATATGCTACGAACATTTCAACATTATTAATAATAATTAATACCTAATTGACCATTGAACATTGAACACGAATACACAATTTAAGAATTAAGATATATCTTAAATCGTTAATAACTTAATTGAATAGGTATTTGAATTTTGATTTTTGAATATTGATATTTGACATTTGTTGATAATTTGATATTATTGATAATGATGTTCTTTGTAGTACCAGGATAAATCACTAAAATGCAAAAGCGCTAACTGTTATATCGTTAATTTTAAGCGCACCAAAAAATTAGTTTCGTTGAGTAACCTGCATAGTGCATATCTTAAATCGTGGTTCAAATGTTGTCTCCGTCTGTGCGTAACATAGCAAATTTTATGCTAAGTAGATCACGTTTAGCTCCGTTAGTTTATAATGTAGAGTAAATTGACCTCTTACAAAAATTAAAGGTAACATTATTATTGAGGGCATCTCGTAGGCTTTTTATTATATTTTAATTTTAAAATGAGTTATGTGTATTTTAAAATATTGTAAATTGTTTGTATATCTTAAAATACTCATAACTCACTTTAAAATTAAAATATAATAAAAAGCCTACGAGATGCCCTCAATAATAATGTTACCTTTAATTTTTGTAGGAGGTCAATTTACTCTAAATTTTAAACTAACGGAGCTAAACGTGATCTGCTGAGAATAATAGCGCCGTATAACGCTAATAATGTAAATAAAAGTAAATTAAACGTTATGTAAATTTGAAAAATGTATTTTAAATCGTATAAAAAATAATAATAAATAAAAATAACTACTAAGTTATGAAAATTAAATTTTTTTGTTTTATGAAATATATTTTAATGTTTTTATTGGCTAAAAATTCATATTTTATAATTTTTAGCGTTTTGTTGATTGCATACCAAAGTTAATTTCAATGCCCCTTCACATGTATATCTTGTTCTCATGTGACCTTCCATATTCATATCCGACACAAATTATCTGCAAAATGAACCTCTTAGGCGGATTATGTCTCTTGCCAATGAGTAATAACCAATTATTTGTTTCTTCTTAAACAGTGTTAATAAATTCTTAAGTCTATAAGCGTTTCAACTGTTTACTTAATTACTGTTTTAGATTCCGAGCGGAGCGATGAATGTATTATATAATTATTAATTGTACTTCTGCAGTTTTTTATATGTAATATTTATATTTCTTTAATATACTACCTTATCCTATAATTGTACTGTTACTTTAATATTACAGGGAAAACCCGTATATTAGTAAAAATAAATAAATAAATACCCATATCATATTTGTTTAGCGCTCACTGCATATAAATGCATGCATATTAGCATTGATTATAAATACTAGTATTTATAATCAATGATATTAGTATATTACAGTAGTTTTAAGTGCATAAACATCCGGGCCCTACGTCATTGCATAACGCATTCTTTGACACTTTTAAAACTTAAATACTCGAAATCTTTTGGAACTATATCAGAATGTTGTAAATTTTTCACTATTCTGCAAAAATAACCTATAATTAAAAAAAAAAGTTTTAGAAATTAATCCAAAAACTCGGGCACATAAACTTAAATCATTGTACGGGCCTAGATAGGCTTTGCGTTATGATGCTATAATGATTTTTAAAGAATTTTAGCAGTCAGTAGCTTCTGCTTTAGAGCAAATTGAAAATGATTCAAAAAAATAACGAATCAATAAAACGAGCACAAAGTCCTGTAAAAAATACCTCCAATTTTAATTTCTTGGTTGCCAAATTAATTATTAAGTTTTATTTATAAATTATTTGAATATTTATAAACTAAGAATATAGGATTTAGTAAACGTATTTGAGAGTGTATCCGGAGTCTCCAAGAAACTTCAAGATATTAGAGAAAATTCAAATGTCGAGTTTCGTAAAATGTATTAATGGAACTATGCCAAGTATGTCACATATTTGTGGTAGACAAAAAAATAAGGTTCCTTTAAACATCGAAGAATTTTACAGACGTGCAATATTTATTCCATACACATAGATGATTTGGTATGTTCACTTAAAGAACGTTTTATATCTCATAAAGATACTATTTATTTATTTATTGACTACATAAAGTCATTACAGTATTGCCGTATTTTGCTGTTAATAGCCCAATGTTCTGTTTAAAAACGGCCGTTCAATTTTATGAAGGAGATTTACCAGGTTATCAAGACATAATTGAAGGTGAATTAAAATTATGGCAATCCAAATGGAAAATAGTTGGGTCAAACTTCGGACCATTAAATGCAACAAACATGTATCGATGTATCAACTCCTATATAAGTAAACTTGGTTGGCATGATTGAAGATTATTATTATTACTGTTCAATAAGGGAACATACTAGTTCTAGCATATTTAAGTTACTTAAATAAATATTAATCAATCAGCTGTATAGTTATCCGGTATGGTCTAGTGGCTAGGATACCTGGCTCTCACCCAGGAGGCTCGGGTTCGATTCCCGGTACCGGAAGAAATATTTTATACGTTTTTGCTTAAAAATTCTATTTATGGACATATTATTTTTTTTTTATAGTTTCTATAGGCTATTAAGGCCTTCCGACTTTCGCTGCTTCTACCAAACTCTTCCATCGGTCTCTATTGTCTGCATCCTCAATTCTTGCCGTGTCATTTACTTGAATTAAATCTTTCATTACCCGATCTAGCCAACGCTGAAGTGGTCTTCCTCTGGGGTGTATTTTATTTAGTTTAGACACTATAATATGCACATATTATATTATTTTAAAATTTATCCAGCATTTGTTATTTGATCAGCGTTCACAATAATTTTTTTTTGTGCTATGACTCCGTTTTAACTTTTAAGTTTAACATCGAATAGTGCCTCACTTAAAATAAATATTTTATTACGATGACAATAATAAATATTAAATATTATGCAATATGCATCATATTTATATTATTGATTATAATTAGTATAATTGTAGGTATCAATATTATTTTAAATTTTTAATAAATAATGTACAGCATTGCAGCCTGACAGTTGTAAAGTTGGCACGCCATGTCGACTCAATAGTCTTATTCTCGTTACTAACTTCCTCCTGATGACGGGTAAGCATTATGATTTAAGATAATACTGGTTAGACCACAGAATATATAAAAGTGGTCAGAACCACGGATATAGATACTATGGTTGCACAACGAGCACGGATATGACGGCTCTTAAATGTTCTTATCAAGAATTTAAAAAAAGTCGTGTGGTACTAGCGCCCTCTATAGCCTTGTATATCATAATATTCTCGCGATTACATAAATTATAAAATTGTTTGTAAATCTAGGTTATATATTGAATACGTCTTATATTCTGCATTTATAATATATACTTTTTAGTTATTTTATATATTTAATAAAATGCCAAAAAATTGTTGCGTGCATGAACCTCATAATATTTTAAAACCATATTGTAGTTCATCCCCAACACAATTTATTTAAAATTTTGGAAGCATTAGAACTGTGTTTTATGAAACATTCAGATAAAGCAGATCCTTTTACCGACACATATGAAGAATTTTTTCAAAAAGAAAACTTACATTTATCATTTCCATGTGCTCTTCATAAAACTGAAATATTTATTGATATATTTGTAATGTATATAACCATGCGTATGAGATAGCATACTTATACTAGACCTACTATACTAGAAATAATGAAAATAAAAAAATTAATAAAAGTAAAAAAAAATTTCAAAATTAACAACTACATAAGGGGTCACAAATATATTTCTGACAAAATTCAATTGAAAACATTTTAATTAGTTCTTTCATATTATTTAGTTTATAAACTGTTTATAAACATTAACTTAAATATAATGTATAAAATATATACATCAATATGTTTAGGTATATGTTGTAACGTCACAGAAGTTTAGCCTCTACAATATCATTATTCAATTGAACCCACCTTTCCCTTTAATCAATATATCACCATACCTATCGGTCTGCGACCATTACTTTAATTGTATTTATCTAATCACCATAGCGCGTTGCGATTAAGACGAACAATAGTCCTATTACATAATTATTATTGTCCCCCGCCCCCTCCTCAAGGCAGTGTCCGGCGGTCTGTCTCGGCAGCTGTTACCACCTGCCGCCGTCGGCGATACGATCGCGTCCGCCAGTACCTGCTGACAAGACGTTATGAAGCCCAATAATATTGTCTTTCCCCGCAAAAAGCGACACTGCTTCCCCACTCTTTCAAGATTTCGTCAACGGTCACCGACAAGCCAAGCTGTCCGTTGATGCCTCGACACTTTTTTTTTCACGATCGCTGGTTCGAGTCCACGTACGTGTTGTTCTTTGTTCCTGCGTTCCTGTGTTCAATCTGCCGACGATCCGGTCCGGTCAACCCACGCGGTCAACATCGCCATTCTTTTTTTCAATTTTTCATCTGTTGCCGTCGACGACATGATGGGCTAAGTTCAGATCTGGGGCCGAGGATGGCTCGGCGACCAACATATTCAATCGTCATCATTGTAACCGGTGCAGATGGGCCATGTCGCTCACGAGTTGAGGTGTCGACGGCCCACGAGGCCAGCCTATCGCAGCCACCGGTTACCAACGTCTCAAGGCATCAGCTGCAGTCGTAAAATATCTTTTCCCCCCTACTTCCCCTGGTTTTTTTTATTATATATCACTATAATGTTTTTTTTTATATATTTTTTCTTTCATTTTGTCCGCAATGCCCCGGTAACCGTTTTGCGGAGCCGTGGGTCCTTTCTCTCTGATGTTTATATAATGGTATGTCGTCTGACATACCATTCCCTTGCCGGTAACCGCTTGTCGGAGCCGTAACATTGGTATTCCATCTTTTCATATTTTTTTCCCCTGTTTTCTTATGCATTGCCATGTGCTTAATTATTATATATTTTTTCCCCTGTTTTCTTATGCATTGCCATGTGCTTAATTATTATATATTTTTTTGTGTTATGTGCACTCTGCCATGTGCCTAACTAGTATATATATATATATTGTTTCTAAATAGTAATTGCCATGCAAAATACACTATTATAATTACCTTCAACTTTGCCACGTTTTCTTATTTATTAATATTATTTTATTTACTTTTTCCCTTTTAAATAGATCTTTGGGATTCAGTTCCCATTGCGTGTACAAAAGCCCATAGATTCTACCGACGTGTCCAAAGGACACCACGCGGTTCGGTCTATGGGTCATCACATAAGTGTTCCCCTTGTGTGATGGGTGATCAGTAAGCCCCTAAAAAGGCCGAAAGTTCACAATGTTTATAAGTCACTTGCAGATTTCATATTTCCATGTAACAATAAAATTATTACATTTTTGAATAAATTAAAGAAAATAAATAACGAACAATATTTTTATTTATTTGTTTATTGCTAATTTATTATTGTGAATTTGTGATTAGGTATGGTAACATGGTACAAGAGTTTAATAATAATTACTGTAGAGGGCGCTAGTAAGACGCGACTTTTTATCAGATTTGATGATTCCTAAAATAACATTTATTGTGATATTTCCAATGGGAATCAATAGACAATGTTTTTAGCTATCTTTTTATCTGATCCATCTATCTGTTCAAAGTCCGTTGCCATGTTCCCATATTATAATACACATTGAAATATATCGATATCAGTAACGTTCTTGCATTTAACAAAAGCATTTTAACTCGTGTCCTATATTTATTGGTCAAGTTAAGACTACCTATAGAAGTTTACAATGGTGGGCATTAACTTGTTAAAAAGTTAAAGTTAAGTTAAAAAGTTAATTTTTTTTAACTTTTTAACTTAACTAGTTAATTATTTTTGTTTTCAACTTATTAACTTATTCAGTTAAATTTTTTATCGTTTTAACTCAACTTTAAAAGTTAATTATTATTATGGTGCAGTTAAGTTAATTTTAATTTTTTTATATAATATCACGTGGAACTAACAGAAAACTTATGCTTTCGATTTTGGTAATTTATTTTTCTGATGCTATAATATCATCAATTCATAATAATCAGATTATATTTTAATCTTCACTAGTAAATACTAAATAGTATTAATATTAGAATACTGATAATTTTACGATTGTTTGGACTGACGATTTTCACGAGTTTTATTTAATGATCTACTCGGTATTGAATAATACGATTTTTGTTTCATCTTTCCAAGTATAGATCTAAAAACAGGTTTAAAAATAAATAGCATAATGTTTATGAAGATATCAATAATATATACAATATACTGATTAATGCTTAAGTGCTGAAGTGGTAAATAGTAAATACTAAATACGACAATATTATATTATTCCAATGGACAAAACAAAAAGTTAATGGTTAATTGGTCAAAATGACTTAAAAAATTTCAATCTATTTGAATTTGGTATCAAAAATACCAGTTCCTATTAAAAAAAAAAATAATAAGTTGCATTGCGTATGCAATGTAAAGGGGTTAAAAATTTGAAATTTATCTGAAAATGTGTATTTATATACCACTAGCTTGTAAAAAAAAATCCAATTTATTCCAACATAATCCGGCCGAGAAATCCAGTGTTCCCTAAATTGGTGTACACACGGTATATTATTTATAATTATTTTATACACATGGTATATATATAGCAAATATATACCATTATACCAACATAAGGTTGGTAGGTAGTAAAATACTGAAATTCTCAAATAATAAATTTAATTAAATCAATGTGTTATGTAGAAAAATATGTCTGATGGGGCCATGGGGGAGTGCCCCCTTCGCCCCCGATTAAATACGCCCTTGATATACATGTGTCTACACGTCTTATGTAGAGCTGAAGTGGAGTTCTACATGATACTAAATAACTAAATATATAATATTGTATAATATTAATTATTAATTATTTTAGTAAACATTATTTGATAAGTTATTATTATATACTTAACAGTATACAATAGAAAAGTTAATAATAATTAGTTTTTTTATGCAGTTTACACAGATATTTTCTCATTTTATATTACCATTAATTGTTATTTATATAATTATTAATTTGTATATGTATTTATGCCTATGTACCTATTGTAGTAATGTACTAATGTTCTATGATTTAAAAAACCTAACCTAGTAAAGATAATAAAATATGGAAAGACTGCAACATATAAGAATAGAATAAGACTTATAATATACTTACACTAAAAACATGACCATGGTGTTTTAATCATGCATAAAAAAAAACAAAACATAATAATTTACATTTATAGTTTGAAAAATATTTACATAGGTTTTGTTCAATATTTCCTTTAACAAAAATAACTTTTGTATGTAGTAACATTTGTTACAAAAATAGATTCAAAATTTACATTTCATAAATTATTTACAATGTACATAATATAATATCACATATTATATCAAACAAATTATTCTGTTGTATTATTGTATAAGTACTAGAGAGCCTATATTATTATTATATTATCTAGGCTCTCTAGGTATGACTGTATGAGTAATAAACTACTAAATCTACGTATGATATAAGTCAACATTTTCAATACCTACAACACTGTTTAGTGTATGTCACGAATTAAGATACATATCTTAATATTCGTGGTGTATGTCAACATAGAAACCGTTAGAGTTAGAGCTATAATATATAAGGTATATAATATATATATAATATAACCTATAGATATAACATGACAAATGCACAACTAGATCTTTGAATAAAATTGTACTTTTTATTAACAATAATAAATAACAAAATAAATACGAACCTCATAATAATAGGTAACTTAAATTCAAGTTCATCCAACCGGGATTCTACATAAAGGTCCGGCAAACCAAAGTCCTGTAAAAAAAATCCCGAAAAAAGTCCGGTTTACTTATTTATAATTTAATTATAAATTTATGTACACAATATTATACTTGTATAGTTTTATGTAATATAGGTACAGTGGTACAGAATATAAGAGGTTGGGAGTAAAAAAGGATAAAACATTTCATTTTTAAATATGCAAATATGTACCTATAAATCAAAATTTTTGGAAAGCCTGGGGAGGGGCCATGGCCACAGTGCCCAGTGCCCCCCTTGAAGCCGCGCCTGCCAACATTCCATGTTTCCTATGTCAAAATATAATTTGTGAACTTATGGACTACGGGAAAACTTTACCCGTCAATTAGATCCTCTATGGTCAATTACTTCCCCTCAGTCATTTTGATCCCCCGACTACTAGATACCCTGACAACTAGATCCCCTTGTGTCATTTTGATCACGGGGATTTAAGTGACGGGGATCTAGGTGGAACGTCACCTTTATTACCAGTACATAACTTAGAAAATCCTGATATCGGACAACACTGCCTACGACCCAGTGTTATAATATTGTGTGGTAACTCTTGATATAATTGTCTGTTTCCAAAGAAGATATTATATAAAAGTTCTGCACGAGTTGGCACCAAAGAGTATATAAAAAAGTAAATTTTGGTAAAAATGTTGGTTACTGTGTTTTGACGTTGTGCAGCTGAAGTGGTCGACGGTCGTAGACCGTAGTACATATTATTTATTTACACTACATTATCACAATCATAGTTATAATTATTAATTATAATAAATAATAATTGTTATTACTTATTATTTAGATTTGACTGATTGACTGTGAGAAATTCTTCGTCATTGGATTTTAAGTAACATTTTGAATTATTTCGAATCTGGATAAGTTGCACCTGTACGGTTCGTTTTGTTTGTATTACTATTATTTTAATGTTGCATAGTACTGGTACGTACTGCGTCGGTTGATTTATGTTTATTTCGTAGTTCATACGAATTACGATTTACGATACCGTCGCCAAAACGCCGATACTCGATAGCAATACATTGTCCAGATTTTGGTTATAAGTGTACATTTTTTTATAAAACAGCCGAGATGTCTGATTCTGTTGGTTGGTGCTTAATCGAAAGCGATCCCGGCGTGTTTACTGAACTGATTCGCGAACTAGGTTTGTGGTGTTTGTGTAGCGGTAGTCTTAACGTCTAATGTTGTACTATTTTTACCATTTCATTATTTCAGGCGTGACTGGAGCTCAAGTCGAAGAATTGTGGACACTGGACAGCAGCTTGTTTGACGCAATCAAGTGAGCTCTTCTTGTTTTTTTATTCTCTATTGAAAACATGTCGAAAGTTGATACTACATACAGGGCCAGCCCAAGGTATTTTGACGCTCTGGGCAATTTTTTGAAAGGCGCCCTTAATCAAATGCTCCATAATACATTTAATAATTTTTATACTTACCTACATATTTTGTTTAAAATTTTATGTTTATGGATAGGTAAATGGTAAAGGATTGCAAAACTTATTTGGATACAATTTATAGACGTATTGGCTGTAACATATACTTTTTTGGTTTTCCCGAGTTAATGATCATATATCATTGTATATTATTTTTTAATTATTTGTAATATAATAATAAAAACTAGAAAGTGGAGTAAAATCTATAAAAAAAATATATAACAGAATATTCTGTTATAGATAATTTAGTCATTTAGCTATATTATTGTCAATTTGAATAAATATTACGCTAAAATTTATAAAATATTCGTATATTAAAAGCGCCCTGGTCGACCACCTGGTACGCTCTTATCTTGGGCTGGCACTGATTACATGCCTACTAGCTACTATATCATACTATTGTTTTTATCATTATTTAGGCCTGTTCACGGTTTGATATTCCTCTTCCGGTGGATAGGAGAAGACCAACCTGATGGACCAATTGTCAGAGATTCAAGGATTGAAAAGTTATTCTTTGCTAAACAGGTTAGTGTTAAATCATTATTCTTATTCTTATGGTAGTCTGGGTTTTGTCTTTATAAATGTTTTTTTAATTTTTTTGCTATTGATGCTAAAACCTCATGAAAAGAAGTAATTATTAAAAAAATACTTTTAATGTTTTAAATTTTTAGGCCACATAATTTATACTAAAAAAATATTTGGTTTTAAGATTATTATTAAATTTGTTTATTTACATACCTAATTGTATACTGTATAATATTAATGCAATTATTTTTATTATTAGGTTATTAATAATGCTTGTGCTACACAGGCTATTTTAAGTGTACTATTTAACTGTCGTCATCCAGATATTGACATTGGCACTACCCTAAGCGAATTCAAAGAATTTTCTCAAAAGTTTGATGCTAATATGAAAGGTCTGGCTTTAAGTAATTCACAAAAAATTCGCTCTGTACATAATTCTTTTGGAAGGTATTATAAATAATTATTTGTTTTATTTTAAAATATTTATCGATATTTTGTATTAGGAGCAATTCTATTTTTGAATTTGATGATACTGCTAAGCCAAAATCAAAAGATGACGAAGCTTATCATTTTGTCGCAATTGTGCCTATTGAAGGTCGTCTTTATGAATTAGATGGATTGAAAGAAGGCCCAATTGACTTAGGATTAATAAAACCCAATACAGATTGGGTTGAAGCTGCAAAACCATTTATTGAGAAAAGGATAAATAAGTAAAAATTTTTTAGATCTCTGACAATTTGTTCATACTTTTTATTTATGTTTTTATTCGTATTTTAGATATAAAGAAGGTGAGGTTCACTTTAACTTGATGGCAGTAGTATCTGATAGGAAATTAATTTTGGAACAACGACTATTGAGTCTGAAAACAGAAGAATTGGTATGATTAAAAGTGTATTAATCTACTTAATGATCATTAATGTATGGTTTTTTAAAAAATTAAATTAGGATGAAGCAACTAAAAATATTGAAGAAAGTAACATCCGTATGAAAATTGCTGACGAGGAAGATAAAATGAAACGATACAAAATTGAAAATGCTCGCCGTAAACATAATTATTTACCATTAATTGTGGAAATATTGAAGTTATTGGCCAAGGATGGAAAGTTGGTACCTTTGTATGAAAGAGCTAAAGCAAAAACCTTAGAAAAGGAAAAACAAAAAGTTGGCAAAGTATAGTTAGAAATTATGTATCATGAAAACATCAACAGATTTGAAAACATAAAATTACAAAAATTTTTTTGAGAATAAGACCGATTGATATTAAAAAGTGATGCATATACTTGTTATTTTTCTTATGTATACATTATAAATTATAATTATGTATCTGTTTTTTGTGATACAAATTTGTCAACTGACGTTGCCAAAAATACAAACATCAACATTATCTTTAAAACAACTAGTTTTGTGAAATAGTTTTTGTCAAAAAAATTTATTTTTCATGAAACCCTATCATTTAAAAAATATTAGAATTTGCAATTGTGAATTATCTAGTGATTGGCTTATGCGTGATATTAAGATAATACAAAAACAAAAGTGTCGAATTAATTTCATTAATTATAAACCATCAATAAAAAAACAAAACTATAACTGTCTATAACCAATGTTAGGAACATTAAGTAACATACTAATATTTACAACATTTTTAATTTTTATGATAAAAACTTTGTTCTTATATTACAAATTAAAATGCATATATAACAAATGTTTAACCTTAACATCTTAAATAATCTTTACTACATAATATTAACTTAACGTTTATATGACACAGTCTCTGGGTAGACTATACCAATGTGTTATTAAATACTGTATTATCAAAAACTATTAAAGTTGTTAACCATATTTATAATGATTAATGAATATAAATATTAGTGAACCACAAATACTAACCTACCCTATACCATAATATTAATATGATATACAAAAATATGAGATATAAAAAAAATACGCACATAATTATTTTTTGTAAATATAAAGGAATTAATTTCCCAATTTGTTATTATACATTTGATGTTTTTTAATAACCCAGTACAAAATTTGTTGCCCTCCCCAAATTTTGCAACCCTAAGCCGCTGCCTACAGTGCGCTCCTTAATGGGAAAACCTCCTCTGATTATTACTATTACGTTTTTTCATAATTCTTTTATTTCCATCAATTTTATTTCTTGCCTGATCTTGAACTCTGGAAAAAAAATCTGTAGATGTCCACTACTAATTAACCGTTTCAGTTCTTTTTGAGTAATACTATTATTATACTTATATGTACAGACAGGTAAAGTACAAACATATTATATTATTATGAATTGCGGAAAAAAAATCCCCGGGAAAAAATATTCCTGGAAAAAAATCCCCCGACGAACGACCCCGGAAAAAATCCCCAGACCGCAATATTACTCACAACCTCATGAAAATGGTTGAACATATATTTTTAAACGTGAATTAACACCTATTCACAGTAATAACATATAGGTAGCATATAAAAATATTTCGAATAATTAATGCGTCAATAATACAAAATATAGATAATAATAATAAAATAAATAATAATAATAATAATATAATAATTATCAAACAATAATCATTAAACGGTAGGCACCTATTCACAGTAAAAACATAATATGATATAATTGTTTGTAGCCCACAACCAATATGATTTTTTTTTTGCGTCGGCTGTTATCATTATCTAGTTAGCAATTATGGGTATGATCCATTTCCTTATCACAATATTATATTATATTTTGAAATATTAGTATTTTCATATTTCATGGTTTAGTACACTGCACGACACCCAAGACAACATTTTATTCACAGACATTTTGTTAATAATATTATTGACATTTATTAATTGCTTGAACGAAAAAAAAAAATTTGAAAACACTAAACAAATAATAAAGAACAATACTTACTAGTGATAAACTCGTTTTGCAATCCCATACAATTCACAAATAAAACATGATTTTATAGGAAGGAACACATAAAAAATAAAAAACAACAAATTAATAACTTATTAGACATTTTTAAATAACATTATTTTTAAGTTGAATGTCTTTAAATTTGAAAATCTTAAAAATCACTTTGAAGCTAAACACTGAATTCGTATTGAGAATCAAAATATATAGGTATTTAATATTTACCTTCAATGTTTTTAAAATTTAGTACTGTTGACTCAATATTCATATTATGTGAATTCGATTGTAAATGGGAAATCAATCCGTTCATTGTATGAAAAGACTTGGTACATGTAGCAAATGAACATGAAATATTTAAATGCTCAGTAGTATTTATGTGACCTTTAACGTGTTTAATTAACTAATAATTAACATTGACTTAAGATTAAATGATTTATCACAATCATTACAGAAGTACACATTTCTTTTCAAAAGTCTGTGCTTTTTAAAACCCTCATGTTTTTTCCTTAAATGCTTATTTAAACCTGAAATGGACATACATTCAGCTTGGCAAACCTCACAGGAAAACATATTAAAAATAATATACTAATTTATAAAAAAAATTGTATGTCAAAATAAAACTTAAAATTGGGAAACCGGAAAATCTACTATATAGTCGGCGCTGGCTAAACAAGAAAAGTTTACTAACAAGGAGTACACTACTAAAATAGGCAATCTTCCAATAACCCCGAAATCTCCAATTTATTGTTGAGTGCCCTACTTTTATTTAATGCGATAAAATAAAATGCAATGAATACCTAGGTATTTTCGACGTTCAGCTTTGACTATCCTCTTATTGCTGTTATTATTAGGGCCCGTATTACAATAGTTTAACTCAGGTTAAACCACCGAATTCGGCCGGTAAAATCAGTGGTTCAAGCGTAACCGAGGTTTAAACTATGATTGTAAAACAGGCCCTTAATGTCTTACGAAATACATTGATGGGTAATCGTATAAATCATATTTCCCCGCATATTTTTAATTAATAAATCTAGAATCACAATTTATATGCAATATTATAATACCGTGATAAGTGATGTGGTTTTAAATAATAACCACGAACGTGGTCATTACCATGGTATAAGTGTGATAAGGAAATGGATCATACGAAAAATTTTTCCTGCGAAGAACAGCTGTTCGTTAAAAATTAAAAATCAGTCTTTCTCTCTTCCTCGTTCCTCATTCCATCCATACTCCCCCCTCTATTTTATTAATATAACCATGACCTATACGGCATTCTTTAATATTTATGCAAATGGTATATATTATTATCATCTTATCAGTTATCAGTAGTCATCAGTTCACTACTCACCACTCACCAGTCACCCGTTATTAATTAATCACGCGGTACGGACTAAGGCAGCGCTATCTTCGTAAGCACGGTCGAGTAGCGTCGGGCTACGGCCTACGGTTTTAGAAGACTCTTGGACTCTTCAGTTAGTTGCTTAGTTCACTTCTTCCGTGTTCAGTTCATAGTGTTCACACTACTCACTCACTTTCTAGTTTCTACTTTCTAGTCACTTCACCTGCTCACTACTTTACACTTGTGCACTGTGCAGTACTGCAGTAGTCCATCACTGCAACCAGTGTAAATGCAAATTGCAAATTGAGTTGTTGCAACAGTCCGCTCCCGGCGTCTAAGCCACTACAGTCTATGGTTCAATTTCAAATCTATATTTTTACACTGACATTGTATTGATAATTCGTCAATATCATATCTGGTACGTTGGAGCCTGTTAATAAGGCCAACATTTTTTGTTAAGAGAATAATTTACTTCAGTTGTTCAATATGCATAAAATATATGCAATTATTAAATACTAGTTACTGTAGAAGTATTTATTAAATTATTCAACTATCGCTTTAACATAAATAAATTCACACCAATAAAAGTTTAAAAAATGCAAAATATAATTTTTTTATAATCAATAATATAAGATACTATAATATTATAAATTATTATTTATTATGTTCATACATTTATTTTTATACTTTTCAAGGTTGGATTGGACAAATTCAGCCCACTGAGTTTTTTGTGCTTTTTATCGGCCCTTTTAAAAACTTTATTTCAACAACACCTATACAACTTACTATATATTATAGTCTGTGAAAGTCTAATACTTAGACTTATTTTTTCAACTTTAACTTTTAACATATTTTCAGTCAGCAGCCTCATGATTTGAGACTGATTCCTAGCTTAAAATACAATTTTTTATTAAAATTATTTTATAATTAAAGAACTTACTATTTTTCATGTAACACTAGCAAATTGTCAAAAATAATTTAAAGAATACTGTACAATGTGCTATATGTATTGTATGTAATATTTTGAAGATATTTTTACTTGAAGTATTCAATATTAGTTTAATTATTAGTTATTGGTAGATTTTATTCTGTTTATGTTGACTTTATGAAAACTCTTTTGAAGAGTTATTTAATTTTATAGTAAATCGACAAAAAAACGTAGTTAATAAAAAAATATGTACCTACTCAAGTACCTACTTAGGTTATATTGTTATTTATGATGTTTATGATTCGGTTTTGCGCTCTACTGAAATTTGTCTGAGTCGGTATGTGTGATTTTGACTGAGTTAGATAAAAAATGATCTCTATTCACGATTTGAACGTCTTCTAACATGACGAGAAAAAGGTCCTAAACCAAGGCAGTTAACACACACAGTAATTGTAGTCCAATATCCGTGTACCAAACGTAGACTGAGTGTAGAATGCCACGACCGGAAGAGCGCATACCGAATTAGCACTAAATTAACCTCAAAATTAGAATAATTTCTCTTTATTTTAAAGGACATAATATCATTGAACCTATTATATATTATTTTAAATTAAAATATTTAAAAAATAATAAAATGGATTCCCTTAATTTTTGTTTCAGATTAAAATTGTGAATATGCTACCTGCAGATTGTCGAGTTAATTCTGATTCTGATGACAGTTTAGATCGTTTTCCCAGGAAAAAAACTAAAATATCACATATAAATAGACAATCGTTTGATAGAGATATTTCAATTGATGAAGGTAGTCAAAATTATGATGAAATTGAAATGGACAAATATTTTGAAAATACAAATCAAAATTTGAACAATAATCAAACTGTATCTTCTGGAGTATCTGATGATGATGACTTTAATGTTAATAAGTATGAAGATAGTGAAAGTGAAGATTATTTACCTATTTCAGATGGTGAATTTGAATTAGAAAAGTATGTAATAAATGAAACAAATTCTAAGCCTAGCGATAATGAAAAAACTGATGTCAAATCTGTCAAAGATGTTTCTGGGAGTGTCAATGATCATAATAATGATAAGGAAACAATGATTAAAACTTATAAATCCATAGGTATAGATAATGACGAATTATATGATTTACTAGATAAAGCATATAGAGATAAAAATAAAACCCACAATGAACATAAAAAAAAGGCTGTTACTCAAGATGACTTTAAAGAATATGAAAAAATTGTGTTAGAGGAAGTATGTAAAAACCATTTTGATATTTTGCCTGAAAATTGGATCGAAGCAACTCATAAAAGTGGCATGCCTATTTATTTACACAAGAAAAGTAGAGTTGTAACATTATCAAGACCTTATTTTTTGGGACCAGGCGATCCTAAATCACATTTAGCACCATTATCAGCTATTAGTTGCTTACAATATCAAAAAGGTCTAAAGAATAAAGAAATTATAAAAAATGAACCAGATTTTCAGGTTAGTAAACTTGGTGATATGATTATACCAAATGCCAAAGTGGAGACTGCACAAGAAAATATTATCAAAGAATCTTTAACACATGCAGAGTTACGGGAATATTGTCAATCACTATTTAAGTAAATTAACACTTGTTAATTGTTTTAACAAACATAATATTATAGTTTTTTAATTAATATTTTTTTTTCATGCAATAAATTTTAACCATTCTTATTTTTCAGGTTCAAGGTTAAAGAAGTGAAATCTCCTTGTAAAATGTTGAAAGAACAAAGTATAATGACTGAAACGCCTAGAGGCTCACTAAAAAATACCAAAGAAAGACCTTCACTTCCAGATAGTACTAAACTGATATCATTTCCAGTTCAAACAGAGGATCATGATAAACGGTGTAATCGTCGTCGAGAATGGATAATGAATCCAAATGGTAAAAGCTATGTGAGCATTTTACATGAATATTTACAGCAAGCATTGAAAACCCAACCTTGGTATGAGTTTAAAGAACTTGAAAATACAGAAACACCTTATTCTGCAACTGTCGTACTTAATGATGTTCAATATGGTGTTGGTTTGGGTAATAGTAAGAAGCAAGCAAAACTTAATGCTGCTCAAGCTACTTTAGACATACTCATACCTGAAATGAAAAATAAAATAGATTCAGATATTAAAAACCAACGCGATCCAGTAATATTTGATCAAATTAAAGTTACCGACCCCAGAATTACTGAATTCTGTGCTAAAACCACAGAACCTAGTCCGTATGCTATGTTATTAGTGTGTTTGCAAAGGAATTTTGGTGAATGTGAAATAGGTATTGAATATAAATTGAATAATCGTCGTAGAATGTTAAACCAATGTACAATGATGGTTGGTAAACATACAGCTTCCGTTGCTTGTAAAAATAAAAGGGATGGTAAACAAAAAGCTTCTCAAGTAATATTGGGTTTATTACATCCACATATTGATAATTGGGGTTCGTTGTTACGTCTTTATGGTAATCGGAGTATTAAGAATGCTAAAGAAAAAAAACAAGAAGAGCAAGAAATCACTCAACTCCAAAGTAAAGCTGCTGTGAATCAACCAAATTTTGCTATACTAAATAAACTTAAAGAAGAAATGTTAAAAATTAGAGACCAAAGAAAATTAAAAGAAACTAATGAAATGTTAGGATTACCTCAGACAATGCTTGCTACAACATGTCCATATACCATAACAATTCCATCATCATCTACTAATCCTAACTAATAAATTGATTCAATTAGTTTATTTTTTATATGCTAAAGTTTAATACCAACCATTGATTTTGAATTAACTGTATTAAAATTTAATTCAAATTTTATGTTCCTAAAAGTACTTATTTATTTTGGCTAATGGTAATATATTTATAATATAAACCTATAACACAAGGTGTTTTTTGTTGTTGTTACCTTATGTTGCTTAATTCAACACTATTAATAGTTTAATTTATGAGCACAATCTTTGTAAAAAATTGTAAATAAATTATGTATTTTTGAAATTACCAGTTTTTATATTTAAATATCTACAGTATTAGATTAAAAAAAAAAAAAATTACAGTAGAAATCTGTTATGTGTTTCAAGAGCCAGCTATTTTTTCTCATTGTAACAGGTTGTTCATACTCAATACTCAAATGTGGTCAGAACAAGTGTTCGTTGTTACTGGTTAGAACCAGGAAATAAATATAACAAAAATCAAGACAATTTGTATAAATAGACAATTAATTATTAGATAATTCAAAATTATAAATGCAGTATGACACTATGACGAGCAGATTCATAGGCGTGTTTAGGACTTAGTGGTAGGTGTTGCTGAAAATTATATATAATAAGTAATTACATATTATTTATTTGATTATTACAAAAATGTCATTTATTTTATACAGTACGTCAATACATATTATTACTACAATGCTAGACTTCTTTCCCTGGGAACTAATATTAAATTCTTCAATGACATCATTGTAGTCAATTTGACTCAGTAGGTCTTGCTTTACAAATAGTAACAGTAAAGGATCAAGTCTATCCTGTTTCATTCTATTCCGTAACTTTGACTTCACTAACAAAAGGTTTGAGAATGATCTCTCACTAGAACAGTTAGTGACTGGAATAGCTAAAAATCAGTGTCGGCCTGGCTAAGGCAGCTAGGCAGCAATTGCTGCATGGCTCCCAGTCTTTTTTTTTTAAAAGCTTGAAGAATATCCCATGGATAACTGTACTGTAACAAAGTTATCTAATGTTAATAGAGATTCTGTATTACTTGAATTGAAACAATTTGCCTCTCATTATTTTAATATTATTCCTAAGGTCCAGCCTGTCTTGACAGTTGACTGTAAAGTCGCTAGCAATAGTGGTCAAGATGGGACTGCAAATGATTTAAAGAAACACCCCTCGTTTTTTTTAATACTTTAATTTTTGCGTCCAACCATGACCTCTCAATGTTTTGAGTGTGGGTTTCTCTATTTTCATTGACATATGACATTTGGTGATTTACCGTCTAGTGCAGTGTTTCTCAACCTTTTTACTGTGGCGACCCCTTTTTTAAATTTAAATTTTTTAGCGACCCCTACATATATATTTTTACATACTCGCTTAGATTATCATTATAAATAATCTAGAGTCTATAGTTACTACAAGTACTGTACACGAGAAATATAAAAGATACATATTATAATATTATATTTATTTAAAATTAAAAAAAACGTACATTAAATATTTCATTTTATTATATAAATATATTTTTATATTAAGATTTTTAATGGCTTGGTTGTTGCTGTTGATGTGATATTATTTCGTCAATTCTTGGTTTAATTGACTTCGTCAAGCTAATACTCATAGCCGATGAAATTTCCAGACGGTTTCTAGTTTTATTTTTTATTGTTGTTAATGTGGAAAAACCATTTTCAAATAAAGATAAAGTGTATAAATATGTGAAAAACAATATAAAAATGCAACTTATTAACCTATATTTTGCAACGGCGCACGGCACGGCGATGTTAACGATGAACTGTGACATAAATATATAATAATATAATATGTGCAGTGTGCACTGCGGCCGCGGCGGTGGCCTTATCTTAGGTTGATACTTGATAATCTATATTCAACGTTTATTATAGATTCTTTAATAGACGACAGACGTCATAGAGTAATATTGCTTTAAAAATGATAATAGTGTGTTTTCCATTTTAATATAAATAATCTATACTCGTAATAGGTATGTAATATAATAATATTTTATTGATTTTATTTTTTCATTATTTAAGCTTTTAATTTTCGCATTGATTTAAGTCATTCGATTACGACACTAAATAATAAGTTGGCGACCCCCAGGTTGAGAAACACTGGTCTAGTGTACAAAACCACAGCTTGTGAGACACCTATATACCGCCAATTCATCAGAATGAATAGTAATGAATAGTAGGTAATAGAATTTAAGGTAACGACAATCAAAGATAAGATAGTAAAGTCGAAAAATACATCCAACATAATATGTTACATATACATATTATGTATAAAAACGCAGATAATGCATGGCCAACCTCGTGTAGAAAAGCAAAACCTGTAGAGCGCATACCGAACTAGCACCCAAATTTCAGGTTTAGCTGTATTATTTATTTTGAGTGTGCAGGGAGAAAAAATGTATAGGTTAGGTTCGATTAAGTACTATTAAGGTGCTTACTGCTTTATACCCATATATTTACTTACCAAATACAACTGGGATCCACTATATAATATAAACTCATTAAAAGTACCCAGGCCCGTACTGGCTACCTTTAAGGGGCGCGGGAAAAATATATTTATAGGGCGCCAACTATAATTATAAATATACCACTTCAAAAGAAAAAATTAGTGTCTATAATCATAATGTCTACCTATGAATGTTTTGTTTAGAAACTTGAAACTACCACCTTAAGATGTTAAACACAAATTATGATTTATTCTGCGATTTTTAACAAAATTAAAATTAAAATAATATGTTTCATAGTATTTTATTCAGTTTTTTTTCCACAGTAGGTAAGTTGTTTTAACAACTAAGAAAATAAATTGTGGAGTTACTTTTAAAATTTAATTTAATTTATATTTGATATAAAAACATAAACCAATGTAAAATATTACATGGATAAGAATAACATTTTCCCAAACAATATTTGTATTAAAAGCTTTAAATTTATGTATCCTAAATTAGTAAATTGTAATTAAATATATTTGAAAAACATTATATCGTATTAAGTAAGTACAACACGCGCCTGCTCGTGTAATACATAGTAGCGCGCCTACCGAAAGATTTAAATATATGATATACATAGCGCATATTCGTGTCCACTACAGTTAACTAATAATATTTAAATAGTATGAATAATATTTTTAAATCATTTTTCATTTACTTAGCATTAATACACAGCAAAAATAACAAGTTTTATTAGAGTGCATTACACACTAATGAGTGTGACACTATTCACTAGCCACTAGGTGATTCGACCTTTTAAAAAAGTGTTAATCTTAAAAGTTAATTAATTAATAAATGCGGATTTTAAACGTACAGTGTGAATAATAATAATGGAAATACATGTTTTAATTTTAGAGCGTCCTCTCCCAAAATTAAACTATTGCGGTTCAACGTGACAAAACGCGCTCGTACGCCATTGCCCAAAAATAATAATAACAAGTTTTAATATTTTAAGTATCGTTCAATGACAAGTATTGAATTGAGCTCTAATCAAATCAATAATTAATGTTCTTTATGTAAGCCATAAGAAGTACGATTAATTCACTATAATAAGTATAAAATAAAATGCGACATCTCGATTCGTTTGAGAATTTTGCAAAAAATACGGCTACTACCTATGTGTTTATTTTAACATTTAACATAATATTCCAATAATAATTTTAAAATATCCAGATTTTGAAGTTATAAATCGAATTAAAAAAAAATCATCATTAGGGTGACAGTGGCATCACAGTGAATAATGAATATGCGTATACCGCGTACTCACGCATTTCAGAAACACCATGTATGTACGTAAGTTTAATTCTGAGCGATTAATTGCGCATCCGCGTTTGAATCACCTGGTGTTGTATAATGTATTTAAGATAACCTAATGGAGTAACGGCTAATAATAACAATTATTTTAAGTATATTCTTACCTTACGTATAAGTATAACGTCTTACAGGTAGTAAATCGTAATAATCGTAGTTGTCGCTTGACGATAGTTCACGAAGAAATTCAAGAAATGGGACAAAAAATATACAACTGTCAATAATCCAATAATATTTTCTATTATGATAAAATAGTACTATCAAAACAAAATTACGACGTACTTCATGGTTCTATTTTATATGGTCAGTGGAAAAACCGAAATAAACACAATAATCAATGTACACACACGTCTTACATCGATTACGGTGTTCGGATTTCACAAGTCATATCTATAACTAGCTCAATAGTTATAATATAATAAATGATAACAAAACAATTATTTACATAATATTACTGTAACAGTAGTAATACTAAGGCCGATCGCACACCAAAAGAGCAAAACTGTGTTAGTCATCGTTAGTCATATTTGTTTTAATCAACTTAAAACAATTTGTTTTCTATATACGCATATCAGTTAGTCAAGATAAGTCTAGACAAACAATATTTTAGTTATTTTTTAGTTTCAAAAATGTCATCTGACGAAGATGTTGCCATTTGTATGTGGTACTCTCTACACAATTTAGAAGAACGGGAAAAAAAAGATATGGGTACACCCATTAAACCAAAAACGTAAATTGTAAAATTGTAAAATTGTAAAATTGCAATAATATAATATAAATTATAATAAATTATAATAATATAAATAATTAATAATAATTAATAATTTGTATTATAATAATATTAATACTATACTATAATATAAACACGATATGATATATAAGAATATTCGTTGTTTAATTATGACTAATTATGACTATCGAAAAATGCAGACACTTCAGACAGTATCAGTCATGACTAATTGTGTTTTAAAGCAAAAACGTTTTGTTTTGACTATGTCTAATCAGTGTGCGTGTGCAATGTAATTTCCGATGTTCTATTTTTAACAAAACTGTGTTAGGCTGACTAACACTGTCTAACGCAGTTTTGCTCTTTTGGTGTGCGATCGGCCCAGTGGCGTATATAAGGGGGGGGCCTAGTGGGCTGCAGCCCCTCCCGAAATTACAGTCTTAACTGTTAACTATATTGTAGTCTCTAGGTGCTAGATAATTATTGTTAGTCGCTATATATATTATAGCCCACCCCAAAAATTATTTCTATATACGCTACTGGATCGGCCTAATACTTATGCATAACAATTACAAAATATATAATTTGTATAATATAATACACACATAACAAAATAGGTACGCTCTAATATATAGTAAATATATATTAAAATTATATAAAAAAAATGGGAAGAGGCCAAGAGGGGCGCTAATTTCTAAATTGATCATGGGGCGCACTGGGAAAACTCCCGGTGTCCCGGTGGACCAGTACGGGCCTGAAAGTACCTACACATAGTTTTTCAAAAATAGTAATAATATTGTGATGTTTTTATACTAATATAGGTGACATATTAAATAAAGTTTTTGTCACCATTTAACCCCCCCCCCTTATTCACAGAAAAAAAAATTCCATGTTGCCTGGTTATGAATTGATTTGAATGGCCTGCAAAAATTTTGGCACCAACAATAAAAAAGTTGAAATGACGCCCCTGAGTGATAGTGATATTATGTGTGTGAAGTTAGCCCCCCGACTTTGTCCAATCGATTCCAAAACTATGTCAATATTTTGCAAATTAATTGCAAATAATTACAAATTAATTGCAAATTGGTTTTTAGAATTTGCAAATCGATATTTTATTTTTGGGGAATTTTTCAAGTTTTTTTGGTCTTGGATGACAATACAATAATCCGTTGTCATTTTGGGACACGGACCTCCAGGTAGGCGATGACGGGCGGTGTGCAAAGTCATCTTCGAGGAAGTATCACACGCTCGTATCACCGCCGCTGATCGTCGATTAAAAAATTAAAAATTAAAAAATTAAAAAATTCTTTTTATTAAATATAAGAAATTTGTTTCATAAATATTTTTTAAAAACACTTCTAAAAAAACATTTAAAAAAAAATACATTTAAAAAAATAATGAAAAATTTACTGATAAAAAATTTAAAAGGGTGTGGTGCTCTTACACTTGACATATACTTCCAGTCACTATCTTATAAACAGGATTGAACAAAGAAGTGTATGTAAGAGTGTACTTAGCTCGGCTTTAAATGTTTTGTATAAACATTTTTACATATGTTGTCAAAATTCAAACTTTGTATGCTTATAAAAAAAATTGTGACTTTAAATTTATTTTATTTTTCAACTGCTATTGTTAAAATATAGAAATTGAAGAAAAGATTTCAGAAATAAAATAATATAATAAAATCTTATTGGTCAATAATTTTTTAACTAACAAAATATAATTTATACTTGTATGATAGATAATACCGAAGCTATAATGTTTTTTAGAAGTTTTGCTCTTTAATATCAAACATAATAGAACAAAATGGTTGATAAGAATAAGTTGATGGTCTATTCTTAAAAATCATAGACTTATTATTAATAAATGGACCTGCACTTAAAGAGAGAAATCATGAAACCGGTATTGAATGACACCGACAATTACAGTTAGGGGCAACCCATTAAGAATAATTTTTATTTATTTTATATTTTTATTGGTAAGTATTATATTTTTCTATTAAATTTCTATTTTTATTTAATTTTTTTCTTGATCTATTCCAATCTTTTATTTATATTACTTACTTTTTTGTTTTATTAATTATAAAGTTTTCCTGACAAAATCATCTAAACTTAGTTATATAAAGTACTTTTTTTTTTTTTTAAATGCCGGTTCATTTATTGCTATTATATTTTTTAATTATTTAGGCATTTATTTAATTTATTATTATAGATTAGAAACCAATTTGCAATTAATTTGCAAAATATTGACATAGTTTTGGAATCGATCTTTATTATTCGTTTTCTTTTTTCATAAGAGCAATAGCAGCAATAACATCTTTATTTCTTTTTTCAGAAACAATTTTACGTGATTTGAGTAAACATAAAGCATTTCCCGTAGGAATAATTGATGGATTGTTTCCTCCTAAAAAGTAAATGTAAAATATTTTAAATACAATTCCAAACGTAAAATAACAAAAAATATATATACAACTGGAGATTATAAAATATCAGAACTTATTTATTTTAGTGGAAACTTCAAATTTAGCGAGTTTATTTTGTTCTTAAGTTATATTCTTATATTCATTACTTCACAAGTACCTATGACTAATGATTTCAATTATTGTTAGCTATAAATATTTAAAAATCAAAACATCACAGTTGTCTACAAGATGTACAAAAGTGCACCATAAACTCGTAGATAATAAAATAATACAAAAATGTTATAAGCCTTATTACTTGGTAAAGAATATATGTTATATAATTATGTATAATGAATCTGTATAGTATTTCAGAAATAATGATATAAAAGTTTTTTGATTCGATTTCTTGTTTTATCAAATATGCATATTTTAGATTCTGAGCGGAGCGATGAATGTATTGATTTTACCATGATGTGTGTTTTTATTTTAATTTTTTTAAATTTTTTTTTGTGTCTGTCATCACGTTTTGGGGCAGTAAAAGTGCTCCGATTTTTGACTTCAGTACCCCTCGTTCGATCAGAAAGTGAATCTAATTGGTACTTCGGGGGATCAAAAGTAAAAAATTCTTAATATTTTTCTTAATAATTGGGATACACAAACTAAAAATTAAGGAAAAAACGGGAATTTTTACGCACAATAAATTTTCGATAAAATCGATTTTGATTTTTGATGTAACTTTAAAACAAATGACCATTGATACATGCAATTTTCACCAAATGTTTATATAAGTATATTCTATCCACCGTGTAATTTTCAAAAAATGTCGACTTAAGTTGAACTATTTATAGGTATATGCAACTTTCGATCATTATTAGTTTTTTTTTTAAAATTAATATCGATAAAAATGTATTTGTTGGGTAGAAAAGCTTGAAAATCACAAAAATTCACAAATTATTTTAATCTTAAAATTCATAAAAAATTTTCTTTTTAAATCTTAGATTTAAAAAATTAATACAAGAGGAAACGGTCAAAACGGTTAAACGCAATTTGGGGGCTAAAGGGTTGCGCACAAATTTTGATTCTGGTCACACAAATACACACAAATGGCGCACTAATTGTTGGCAAAAAAATTCGATTATTCACCCTCAAGGGGGGCTGGGGAAATGGTCAAAACTGTTAAATGTAATTTAGGGGGCTAAAGGGTTGTGCACAAATTTTGATTTTGGTCACACAAATTCATACAAATTGAACACTAATTAATGGTGAAAAATAAACACGATTTACCAACTTGGGGGGGGGGGATGGTGAAATGTTCGTATTTAATTCCATCCATTACAGTAACCCACTTGTAACTAGTGCTGGGCACCAAATCCGGATTCATCCGTATCCGGTTAGGTTAGGTTATATCAGGGCTTTAAACCGGTAACCGGTTTGTAACGAAAACCGGTAGAAAAACCGTATATACGAGAACCGAAAACCGGTAATCGCTTTTAGTATTGGAATCCTGGAAGCGGTTATTGTTAATCGGTAATCAAGGTAAATATCTAAATATTAACATCAAAGCGGTTACCTCGTATTTTCAATTATAACAATAAAATTTTTATTTTTTTATTTATTAAGATCGCCATTATTTCGATCATATGCTTTAAAAATTAAAGTTTAAACAGTTTAAACTTCAAAGTAGTTTGAAAAAATAAATATTTAAATTATTAAAGGAAATCCGAACAAATTAAAGCATATTAAGTTTTTGATTTTGTATTAAATAATAATACTTTTGTTATCAACCCACGAATGCCCTAAATAAATTGTTTTAAAAATATGATAAAAAACTGAAAAAAATGATTTTTTTAAAACCGGTTTTAACCGGTAACCGATTACCAAAAAATCTTATCAACGGTTTTTAAACGATTAACTGTTATTATAGTGTTTGAAATATCTTTATGGAAACGGTTACCGGTTACCAAAATATCACAATCAAACGATAACCGGTTACATCTAAAACACGTATTTACAATACATTTGGGTGAATACAAAAAATAGAAAAAAAATTTGGGAAAAAATTTGGTAAAAAATGGTGATAATTCCGCTAAATATCGTTTAAATTCATTTGTATTGAACAAATCATACTTTTTATATTTTTATCGTTAAGTTCACATTATTTTAATCTAAAACATGTCTTTACAATACATTTGGGTGAATATAAAAGGTCATACAAAATTTTGAAAAACAGGTGATGAATTCGACAAATATCGTCTTAAGTCATTTCTATTAAACTTCTCAAACTTTTTATATTTTTAACGTTAAGTTCACATTATTTTACATCTAAAACACGTCTTTAGAATACATTTGGGTGATTACAAAAAATAGAAAAAAAATTTTTGAAAAAATGGTGATAATTCCGCTAAATATCGTCTAAAGTCATTTGTATTGAACCAATCATACTTTTTATATTTTTATCGTTTAGTTCATATTATTTTACATCTAAAACACGTCTTTGCAATACATTTAGGTGATTACAAAAAATAGAAAAAAAATTTGGTAAAAAATAGTGATAATTCCGCTAAATATCGTCTAAAGTCATTTTTATTAAACTAATCATACTTTTTATATTTTTAACTTTAAGTTCACATTATTTTACATCTAAAACACGTCTTTACAATACATTTGGGTGATTACAAAAAATAGAAAAAAAAATTGGTAAAAAATGGTGATAATTCCGCTAAATATCGTCTAAAGTCATTTGTATTGAACTAATCATACTTTTTATATTTTTATCGTTATGTTCACATTATTTTACATCTAAAACATGTCTTTACAATACATTTGTGTGAATATAAAAGGTCGTAAAAAATTTTTGAAAAAATGGTGATAATTCCGCAAAATATCGTCTAAAGTCATTTGTATTAAACTAATCATACTTTTTATATTTTTAACGTTAAGTTCACATTAGTTTACATCTAAAACACGCCTTTACAATACATTTGGGTGATTACAAAAAATAGAAAAAAAATTTGGTAAAAAATGGTGATAATTCCGTTAAATATCGACTAAAGTCATTTGTATTGAACTAACCATACTTTTTATATTTTTATCGTTAAGTTCATAATATTTTACATCTAAAACACGTCTTTACAATACATTTGTGTGAATATAAAAGGTCATAAAATTTTTTTGAAAAAATGGTGATAATTCCGCAAAATATCGTCTAAAGTCATTTGTATTGAACAAATCATACTTTTTATATTTTTAACGTTAAGTTCACATAATTTTACATCTAAAACACGTCTTTACAATACATTGGGGTGATTATAAAAGGTCGTAAAAAAATTTTGAAATACAGGTGATGAATCCGCTAAATATCGTCTTAATTCATTTCTATTAAACTAATCATACTTTTTATATTTTTAACGTTAATTTCACATTATTTTACATCTAAAACACGTATTTACAATACATTTGGGTGAATACAAAAAATAGAAAAAAAATTTGGTAAAAAATGGTGATAATTCCGCTAAATGTCGTTTAAAGTCATTTCTATTAAACTAATCATACTTTTTATATTTTTATCGTTAAGTTCACATTATTTTACATCTAAATCACGTATTTACAATTGTCGACGCCATATAACACTATATAGCCACCGACCGGCTCACCACACACACACACCCACATCACATATCTGTTACCTGTTTGTACCTATATATTTATATTTTGTATTATTGTTTTTATTTCTGTTTTAATTGTCCGTATCAACTGTGAATTATTATATAATATGTAGATTACGTGCGATCGCCCGCCGCTGTTAAGCGAATATACTTAGCACGGCCGCCCAACCAAACCAGTCTAATTTTCGGAGTATCACGAGAAATACTCGCAAAGAATTACGTGCGCAAATCGCCGTCTTTTTATTTTATATAGTTTTTTTATTGGCACGACTTACCAAGTATTATTTTATGTCTTGTGAGCGCGAATCGCCACATTAATTTATTTAGTATTATTATAATTCGTAATTCGTGTGAGCGCGAATCGCCACTTTAATTTATTTAATATTATTATATTGTACGGGCGCTAATCGCCACAGATTATTATTTTTACTATTGTTCCGGCATAGTGTGTATGTCGTGAATTATTATTATTATTGTTATATTTTTCTATTTTGTATGTGTGAGTGTGAACTTTTCCGTATAGCTAGGACCAGCTGGCCAGACTGCGCTCCACAAATTGTGAGTTTTTACTATTATTGTTATTTATTTACACTATTATAATATTATTATTTTTACCGGCCAGAGGGACCGTAATTTATATATTTATATTTATTGTCTATACAAGCTCACATAGCAGCGTATATTATATCTTGTTGGGCCAGGAGGGCTACGTATTATATATTTATATTTGTCAATTATACAAGCTCACATAGCAGCATAATATTATATTTTTACCTGTTGGGCCAAAAGGGCCGTAGTATCATTATTACTGTTTATTATATATTTATCAGCATTTAAATTGAGTTACCATTTTTACTTAGAGTTACCTATCTCCTTTATCAGTTAAGAACACACACACACAAATATACACATCTACACACACCACCACACACTAGCACTCTCTGGTCTTGCTCGGCGACCCCGTCCACTTCCCTTGAGTCGCTATATACACGTATACACATTTACACAGGTCGGTCGGTGTGTGCGTGCGCTACGAAGTAGTTGGGTAACCGGGCGCGCGTATTATTATCTTACGCTCCCGGCCCGTTCATTTTGGTGACCTCGACGTGATATTGTATTAGTTCACATTGATTATGGGTTTAGACGAGAGCGATCAAAGGATCTTAACTGACCTAAAGAGGAAAAGAGGTGTCATAAAGGCTTCGTTAACACGAGCTCGAAATTTTATGAATACATTTAATCCGAGAGAACAAGCTATTACGTTAGTGGAGTTCAGGCAGGAAGAACTGCCGCAGATCAGCAGGAAGTTCGATGAGATACAATGTCAAATCGAACTTCTTGATGTTGACAATTTTGAGAATAATGAGCAGGCTAGAGAAGCCTTTGAAAATGATTATTATGCGGTTCGCTCGGAGATGCAAGAGTTGATTAACCAGGAGAAGTCGCATAACTCGTCGATGAGTAATAATTCATTAATTGCTAGTGCTAGTGCTTCGCATTCTCAACAAGCGCGGCTTCCTCCTATTGAAATACCGAAATTTGACGGTAATATACAGGAGTGGAATTCCTTCTTTGACCTTTATAAGGCAATGGTTCACAATAATGAGCATTATTCGTTAGCTCAGAAATTCTCCTACCTTAGATTGGCACTAGGTGGTCCAGCATCGGATATTATCAAAGGGATACCGATCACAGAACTCAACTATGAAGTAGCTATGAGAAAATTACAACAGAGATACGAAAACAAAAGCTTGGTTATTCAGTCGCATATTCGTGCCATTCTTGACGCACCCCGAGTAGAGGTCGCTTCGGCGAACGAACTGCAGAAGCTGCATTCATGTGTCTCAACTCATATCGCCGCACTTGAGTCGTTGTGCCAACCGATTGAGCACTGGGACGCATGGCTCGTAACAATTATTTTGAGGAAATTAGACCAGACCACAAGTCATGAATGGCAGTTGCGTCGAACTAACACAGATTTACCAACATATATCGAGCTGGAAGAATTCATTGCAAGTCGTTGTATTGCATTTGAGAGCTCCGAAACACTAGATGCTAATGAAAAGGGTGAAAGGGCAAGATATCCGACGAATAGCGCAATTACGAAGAAGACGTCTAATCATACAGCTACAAGAAAAGGACTCATAGCCTCAATCCCCAATAATATAAAATGCAGCTGCTGCTCTGAACCACATAAACTATACGCATGTGGTAAGTTTAAAGATCTATCAATAGGAGATCGTGTCACAGTGGTTCGAGACTCAAGATTATGCTTCAACTGTTTTTCTCCAACTCACATGGCAACTGTATGCAAATCTCTTTATGGTTGTCGTATATGCAGACGAAGGCACAACACACTGTTGCACTTTGACAAGGATCCAGAGCCTCAACAACCCACTGAAAGGGAACGGGCTACAACAGAGACGTCAAACGTGTCGGCAGCTGCATCCGCTTTTAATGGACTAGAACAAAACTACACGTTTCTAGCAACTGCAGTTGTCCTTGTTACTGATAGGCGAGGCAATCAGCGTAAGTGTAGAGCTCTACTTGATAGCGGCTCACAGGTGAATTTTATATCAGGGAACCTCGCCAAGTCACTGCAACTAGAATGTAAAAAGTCTAACCTACCAGTCGGTGGTATTGGGGCGAGCCAAGTGAGAGCTGTATCCTATGTTGAAGTCTTAGTTCAATCAAGACTAAGTGATTATTGTGTTAAGTTGGTATGTTACGTGTTGCCAACAATTGTGAATAATTTACCATCATGTGAAACGCCAAAAGAGGGTTGGCAAATTCCAGATGATTTGATGTCACAACTAGCAGACCCTTTCTTTCAAAATCCAGGGACAGTTGATTTATTAATAGGTGGTGGAGTATTTTTTGATGTGTTCTCAACTACTGTACCTCGGATACCATTAAACGTCAAAAATGTAGTTTTGAACTCCAGCAATCTTGGGTGGATAGTGACCGGTGAAATAGGAGTAGTGACCTTAGTTGGAATTCATTCAGTCGGCGAATCTTTAGAGGAAGATTGGAAAGCGATTATGGTCGGTGAGACTTCCAGTTTCGGACGGCTATCGAAGGCAAATCAAAGATGTTTGGAAGAGGCAGAAACGGTTGAACATTTTAATCAAACTACATACAGAGATGAGGAGGGACGGTTCATAGTACGTCTGCCAAGGAAAGACACAGTGAATGAGTTGGGTTCTACGTTGGCTATGGCGACATCCCGATTCCTCAGTGTGGAACGCAGATTCCAGCACGATGAGAAGTTTAGAACTGAATACACAAGGTTCATCAATGAATATATTGAAATGGGACATATGGTAGAAGTCGTCGATGAACTAGTGCTACCAAAACCATCTTTTTACCTACCACATCATGCGGTCCTTAAAGGCTCAAGTCTGACAACCAAGCTCCGAGTTGTGTTTGATGCGTCAGCCACAAGCTCGTCAGGGCTATCGCTCAACAAGGTATTGAAATGCGGTCCTACCGTGCAAGAGGACGTATTCGGAATACTTACCCGTTTTAGAAAACACCAATACGTCGTAACATCCGACGTCGAAAAAATGTTCCGTCAAGTACGCGTCTCAGAGGATGATTGGAACCTGCAACGGATTTTGTGGAGACAAAATCCGGAAGAGCAGTTGCGTACTTATCAATTGACGACTGTGACCTATGGAACGACACCAGCGTCATTTCTGGCTACACAATGCCTAGTTGCTTTGGCAGAAGAAGTGAAGGAACAATACCCCGAAGCGTCAAGGTCTATTCTTCGTGACTTTTATATGGACGATTTAATGACAGGCGCGGACAGTGTGGAGGACTGTTGTAGAATTCAGAAAGAGGTAAACTCTATCCTTGATTCTGCAAAAATGCCACTGAGAAAGTGGTGTTCAAACTCACGAGATATAATTGAACAAATGGGTAAACGGGAAGGTGATACGTTGTTTACACTTGAGATAGGAGATGGAGAAATAGTGAAATCGTTAGGACTGGAATGGAAGCCACTGTTAGATCAATTCTTTTTTACTATATCTCCTATTTTACAACCGAAATGTTTAACTAAGCGAGTGATATTATCAGATCTCAATAAGATTTTTGACCCTCTTGGGTTTTTGACACCCGTGCTGATAAAAGGAAAAATTTTTCTGCAACAAATGTGGGCAGAGAAAATGGATTGGGATAAACCGTTGCCAATAGCCATGCAAACAAAATGGAGCGCCTTTTACCAAAGTTTAGGGCAGTTGAAGGTACTAGAAATTCCAAGGAAAGCGATTCCAAGTCTGTCGAAGGACATCGAAGTCCATGGGTTCTGCGACGCTTCGGAAGAAGCGTACGGCGCGTGCATTTATGTACGTTCTATAGATGGCAACGGAATATGGAGTTCGAGACTCTTATGTTCGAAACCCGTGTAGCACCTTTGAAGGGAACTACCATTCCACGCTTAGAGCTGAATGGGGCGCTATTACTTGCCGAATTAGTCAACAAAGTGTCAGAGTCATGGGGCTTCCAGTTGGGAAGTTGCCAATTATGGACTGATTCGATCGTAGTCTTGAGTTGGATAAACAGTCAGCAAACCAGATTAAAATCTTACGTTCTAAATCGAATATCTCAAATTTTGGAATTAACTGATGCGAGCCAGTGGCACCACGTACGTACAGCCGAGAACCCTGCTGATGTTATTTCCCGTGGCATAAGTGCCAAGGAGCTGTTGGGAGCAGATCTCTGGTGGCATGGACCAAGATGGATGTCAGATCAAAAAGGCCAATGGAATACTTCAGAAGTACAGTTAATCAAAGATGAAGAGATCCCGGAACAACGAACAGTAAAACTTGCATTAGTGATTTCTCTACCATTAACTAAGCTCTTCGACGCGTTCTCGAATTGGCACAAACTAGTACGCTCAGTAGCATGGCTCTTACGATTCAAAAGGTATATGAAGCTAAAAAGAACTATTGAATATCCAAAGCATTTATTAGTTCCCGAGTTACAAGGCGCTAAGGTCGCTGTGATCAAATGGGTTCAGAGAGAGTCGTTTCACGAGGAGATAAAATCATTAGAAGCTAATAAGGAACTACCTCGAAGAAGCAAAATCAAGAATTTGCAGCCATTCATAAAGGACGGGATAATCCATGTCGGAGGGCGCCTAGAGTATTCCAACATATCTGAACAGCAAAAGCATCCATTAGTACTACCAGCAAGCCACAAAATAACGCGCTTAATATTTGAAGATCGGCACCGAGAATTACTGCACTGTGGACCACAGGCCTTGTTGGCCGAAATAAGAAGAATGTATTGGCCACTGAGAGGACGAATAATGGCACGTTCAGTAACATCACGTTGTGTTCAGTGTATAAGGGCAAGACCTAAGTTTTTGTTACCACTCATGGCCCCATTACCAAAGGATCGAGTACAATGCTCTCGGCCTTTTGCTATCGCTGGGGTAGATTTTGCTGGTCCGATTGTTATCAGAAGCGGAATCCGTCGAGTAACCGGCATCAAAGCCTGGATTGCTGTTTTTGTGTGTTTTTCGACTAGGGCAATTCACTTAGAGGCTGTGGAAGACCTAACAAGTGCTGCATTCGTAGCTTGCTTACGTCGATTTATGTCAAGGCGTGGAAAATGTAAGAGAATTTATAGCGATAATGGTACTAATTTCGTTGGGGCGCAAAAGGAGCTCACTGCATACATGGACAAAATTGATAAGCGAATGGAAGGAGAAGGAATCGAATGGAGATTCAACCCCCCATCAGCCCCTCATTTTGGAGGGCTTTGGGAGAATGCTGTGAAAAGCACAAAATTTCATCTCACAAGGATAATGAAGGACACACGGCTCACTTTGGGAGAACTCAGCACGTTATTATGCCAGATAGAGGCCTGTGTAAACTCAAGACCAATGACACCTCTGAGTAGCGATCCGGCTGATTTAGAGGCGCTAACACCAGCGCACTTTTTAATTGGTGGGCCCATGTTCCTACCACCTGAGAATGATCTCACAGAAGCCGAGCCAAATGGTATACGGCGTTGGAAAAAGGTACAATATCTGATGCAAACATTCTGGAAACGATGGGAGAGTGAGTACCTGCCACAGTGTCAAGTGCGCGGTAAGTGGTTATGCAGTACAAGACCAATGCAGATAAATGACGTAGTGATAATAAGAGGAGAAAGCAATCATCCAACCAAGTGGAATTTAGGAATAGTCATCCAGCTTCATCCGGGTAAGGATGGAGTTATTCGAGTGGTAACTCTTCGCACGGCCAGCGGAGTGGAAATGCGTCGACCAACAGTGAAACTATGTTGCCTTCCAGTGCATGATGAGGACTCAAGTGTTGAAAAATCAGATTTTCAACGGGGGGAGGATGTCAACGCCATATCACACTATATAGCTTCCGACCGGCTCACCACACACACACACCCACATCACATATCTGTTACCTGTTTGTACCTATATATTTATATTTTGTATTATTGTTTTTATTTCTGTTTTAATTGTCCGTATCAACTGTGAATTATTATATAATATGTAGATTACGTGCGATCGCCCGCCGCTGTTAAGCGAATATACTTAGCACGGCCGCCCAACCAAACCAGTCTAGTTTTCGGAGTATCACGAGAAATACTCGCAAAGAATTACGTGCGCAAATCGCCGTCTTTTTATTTTATATAGTTTTTTTATCGGCACGACTTACCAAGTATTATTTTATGTCTTGTGAGCGCGAATCGCCACATTAATTTATTTAGTATTATTATAATTCGTAATTCGTGTGAGCGCGAATCGCCACTTTAATTTATTTAATATTATTATATTGTACGGGCGCTAATCGCCACAGATTATTATTTTTACTATTGTTCCGGCATAGTGTGTATGTCGTGAATTATTATTATTATTGTTATATTTTTCTATTTTGTATGTGTGAGTGTGAACTTTTCCGTATAGCTAGGACCAGCTGGCCAGACTGCGCTCCACAAATTGTGAGTTTTTACTATTATTGTTATTTATTTACACTATTATAATATTATTATTTTTACCGGCCAGAGGGACCGTAATTTATATATTTATATTTATTGTCTATACAAGCTCACATAGCAGCGTATATTATATCTTGTTGGGCCAGGAGGGCTACGTATTATATATTTATATTTGTCAATTATACAAGCTCACATAGCAGCATAATATTATATTTTTACCTGTTGGGCCAAAAGGGCCGTAGTATCATTATTACTGTTTATTATATATTTATCAGCATTTAAATTGAGTTACCATTTTTACTTAGAGTTACCTATCTCCTTTATCAGTTAAGAACACACACACACAAATATACACATCTACACACACCACCACACACTAGCACTCTCTGGTCTTGCTCGGCGACCCCGTCCACTTCCCTTGAGTCGCTATATACACGTATACACATTTACACAGGTCGGTCGGTGTGTGCGTGCGCTACGAAGTAGTTGGGTAACCGGGCGCGCGTATTATTATCTTACGCTCCCGGCCCGTTCAACAATACATTTGGGTGAATATAAAAGGTCGTAAAAAATATTTGAAAAACAGGTGATGAATCCGTTAAATATCGTTTAAAGTCATTTCTATTAAACTAATCATACTTTTTATATTTTTAACGTTAAGTTCACATTATTTTACATCTAAAACACGTCTTTACAATACATTTGGGTGAATATAAAAGGTCGTAAAAAAATTTTGAAATACAGATGATGAATCCGCAAAATATCGTCCTAAGTCATTTCTATTAAACTAATCATACTTTTTATATTTTTATCGTTAAGTTCACATAATTTTACATCTAAAACACGTATTTACAATACATTTGGGTGAATACAAAAAATAGAAATAAAATTTGGTAAAAAATGGTGATAATTCCGCTAAATATCGTTTAAAGTCATTTGTATTGAACTAATCATACTTTTTATATTTTTATCGTTAAGTTCACATAATTTTACATCTAAAACACGTTTTTACAATACATTTGGGTGATTATAAAAGGTCGTAAAAAAATTTTGAAATACAGGTGATGAATCCGCTAAATATCGTCTTAAGTCATTTCCATTAAACTAATCATACTTTTTATATTTTTATCGTTAAGTTCACATTATTTTACATCTAAATCACGTATTTACAATACATTTGAGTGAATATAAAAGGTCGTAAAAAATATTTGAAAAACAGGTAATGAATCCGTTAAATATCGTTTAAAGTCATTTCTATTAAACTAATCATACTTTTTATATTTTTAACGTTAAGTTCACATTATTTTACATCTAAAACACGTCTTTACAATACATTTGGGTGAATATAAAAGGTCGTAAAAAAATTTTGAAATACAGGTGATGAATCCGCAAAATATCGTCCTAAGTCATTTCTATTAAACTAATCATACTTTTTATATTTTTATCGTTAAGTTCACATAATTTTACATCTAAAACACGTTTTTACAATACATTTGGGTAATTATAAAAGGTCGTAAAAAAATTTTGAAATACAGGTGATGAATCCGCTAAATATCGTCTTAAGTCATTACTATTAAACTAATCATACTTTTTATATTTTTATCGTTAAGTTCACATTATTTTACATCTAAATCACGTATTTACAATACATTTGGGTGAATATAAAAGGTCGTAAAAAATATTTGAAAAACAGGTGATGAATCCGTTAAATATCGTTTAAAGTCATTTCTATTAAACTAATCATACTTTTTATATTTTTAACGTTAAGTTCACATTATTTTACATCTAAAACACGTCTTTACAATACATTTGGGTGAATATAAAAGGTCGTAAAAAAATTTTGAAAAACAGGTGATGAATCCGTTAAATATCGTTTAAAGTCATTTCTATTAAACTAATCATACTTTTTATATTTTTAACGTTAAGTTCACATTATTTTACATCTAAAACACGTTTTTACAATACATTTGGGTGAATATAAAAGGTCGTAAAAAAATTTTGAAATACAGGTGATGAATCCGCAAAATATCGTCCTAAGTCATTTCTATTAAACTAATCATACTTTTTATATTTTTATCGTTAAGTTCACATAATTTTACATCTAAAACACGTATTTACAATACATTTGGGTGAATACAAAAAATAAAAATAAAATTTGGTAAAAAATGGTGATAATTCCGCTAAATATCGTTTAAAGTCATTTGTATTAAACTAATCATACTTTTTATATTTTTAACGTTAAGTTCACATTATTTTACATCTAAAACACGTCTTTACAATACATTTGGGTGAATATAAAAGGTCGTAAAAAAATTTTGAAATACAGGTGATGAATCCGCAAAATATCGTCCTAAGTCATTTCTATTAAACTAATCATACTTTTTATATTTTTTTCGTTAAGTTCACATAATTTTACATCTAAAACACGTATTTACAATACATTTGGGTGAATACAAAAAATAAAAATAAAATTTGGTAAAAAATGGTGATAATTCCGCTAAATATCGTTTAAAGTCATTTGTATTGAACTAATCATACTTTTTATATTTTTATCGTTAAGTTCACATAATTTTACATCTAAAACACGTTTTTACAATACATTTGGGTGATTATAAAAGGTCGTAAAAAAATTTTGAAAAACAGGTGATGAATCCGTTAAATATCGTTTAAAGTCATTTCTATTAAACTAATCATACTTTTTATATTTTTAACGTTAAGTTCACATTATTTTACATCTAAAACACGTCTTTACAATACATTTGGGTGAATATAAAAGGTCGTAAAAAAATTTTGAAATACAGGTGATGAATCCGCAAAATATCGTCCTAAGTCATTTCTATTAAACTAATCATACTTTTTATATTTTTATCGTTAAGTTCACATAATTTTACATCTAAAACACGTATTTACAATACATTTGGGTGAATACAAAAAATAGAAAAAAAATTTGGGAAAAAATTTGGTAAAAAATTGTGATAATTCCGCTAAATATTGATTAAAGTCATTTGTATTGAACTAATCATACTTTTTATATTTTTATCGTTAAGTTCACATTATTTTACATCTAAATCACGTATTTACAATACATTTGGGTGAATATAAAAGGTCGTAAAAAAATTTTGAAATACAGGTGATGAATCCGCAAAATATCGTCTTAAGTCATTTCTATTTAACTAATCATACTTTTTATATTTTTATCGTTAAGTTCACATAATTTTACATCTAAAACACGTCTTTAGAATACATTTGGGTGATTACAAAAAATAGAAAAAAAATTTGGGAAAAAATTTGGTAAAAAATGGTGATAATTCCGCTAAATATCGTTTAAAGTCATTTGTATTAAACTAATCATACTTTTTATATTTTTATCGTTAAGTTCGCATAATTTTACATCTAAAACAACTCTTTACAATACATTTGGGTGAATATAAAAGGTCATAAAAAATATTTGAAAAACAGGTGATGAATCCGTTAAATATCGTTTAAAGTCATTTCTATTAAACTAATCATACTTTTTATATTTTTAACGTTAAGTTCACATTATTTTACATCTAAAACACGTCTTTACAATACATTTGGGTGAATATAAAAGGTCGTAAAAAAATTTTGAAATACAGGTGATGAATCCGCAAAATATCGTCCTAAGTCATTTCTATTAAACTAATCATACTTTTTATATTTTTATCGTTAAGTTCACATAATTTTACATCTAAAACACGTATTTACAATACATTTGGGTGAATACAAAAAATAGAAAAAAAATTTGGGAAAAAATTTGGTAAAAAATTGTGATAATTCCGCTAAATATTGATTAAAGTCATTTGTATTGAACTAATCATACTTTTTATATTTTTATCGTTAAGTTCACATTATTTTACATCTAAATCACGTATTTACAATACATTTGGGTGATTACAAAAAATAGAAAAAAAATTTGGGAAAAAATTTGGTAAAAAATGGTGATAATTCCGCTAAATATCGTTTAAAGTCATTTGTATTAAACTAATCATACTTTTTATATTTTTATCGTTAAGTTCGCATAATTTTACATCTAAAACAACTCTTTACAATACATTTGGGTGAATATAAAAGGTCGTAAAAAAATTTTGAAATACAGGTGATGAATCCGCAAAATATCGTCCTAAGTCATTTCTATTAAACTAATCATACTTTTTATATTTTTATCGTTAAGTTCACATAATTTTACATCTAAAACACGTTTTTACAATACATTTGGGTGATTATAAAAGGTCGTAAAAAAATTTTGAAATACAGGTGATGAATCTGCTAAATATCGTCTTAAGTCATTTCTATTAAACTAATCATACTTTTTATATTTTTATCGTTAAGTTCACATTATTTTACATCTAAATCACGTATTTACAATACATTTGGGTGAATATAAAAGGTCGTAAAAAATATTTGAAAAACAGGTGATGAATCCGTTAAATATCGTTTAAAGTCATTTCTATTAAACTAATCATACTTTTTATATTTTTAACGTTAAGTTCACATTATTTTACATCTAAAACACGTCTTTACAATACATTTGGGTGAATATAAAAGGTCGTAAAAAAATTTTGAAATACAGGTGATGAATCCGCAAAATATCGTCCTAAGTCATTTCTATTAAACTAATCATACTTTTTATATTTTTATCGTTAAGTTCACATAATTTTACATCTAAAACACGTTTTTACAATACATTTGGGTGATTATAAAAGGTCGTAAAAAAATTTTGAAATACAGGTGATGAATCCGCTAAATATCGTCTTAAGTCATTTCTATTAACCTAATCATACTTTTTATATTTTTATCGTTAAGTTCACATTATTTTACATCTAAATCACGTATTTACAATACATTTGGGTGAATATAAAAGGTCGTAAAAAATATTTGAAAAACAGGTGATGAATCCGTTAAATATCGTTTAAAGTCATTTCTATTAAACTAATCATACTTTTTATATTTTTAACGTTAAGTTCACATTATTTTACATCTAAAACACGTCTTTACAATACATTTGGGTGAATATAAAAGGTCGTAAAAAAATTTTGAAATACAGGTGATGAATCCGCAAAATATCGTCCTAAGTCATTTCTATTAAACTAATCATACTTTTTATATTTTTATCGTTAAGTTCACATAAATTTACATCTAAAACACGTCTTTAGAATACATTTGGGTGATTACAAAAAATAGAAAAAAAATTTTTGAAAAAATGGTGATAATTCCGCTAAATATCGTCTAAAGTCATTTGTATTGAACCAATCATACTTTTTATATTTTTATCGTTAAGTTCACATTATTTTAAATCTAAAATACGTCTATACAATACATTTGGGTGATTACAAAAAATAGAAAAAAAATTTGGTAAAAAATGGTGGTAATTCCGCTAAATATCGACTAAAGTCATTTGTATTGAACTAATCATACTTTTTATATTTTTATCGTTTAGTTCATATTATTTTACATCTAAAACACGTCTTTGCAATACATTTAGGTGATTACAAAAAATAGAAAAAAAATTTGGTAAAAAATAGTGATAATTCCGCTAAATATCGTCTAAAGTCATTTTTATTAAACTAATCATACTTTTTATATTTTTAACTTTAAGTTCACATTATTTTACATCTAAAACACGTCTTTACAATACATTTGGGTGATTACAAAAAATAGAAAAAAAAATTGGTAAAAAATGGTGATAATTCCGCTAAATATCGTCTAAAGTCATTTGTATTGAACTAATCATACTTTTTATATTTTTATCGTTAAGTTCACATTATTTTACATCTAAAACATGTCTTTAAAATACATTTGTGTGAAAACAAAAAATAGAAAAAAAATTTGGTAAAAAATGGTGATAATTCCGCTAAATATCGTCTAAAGTCATTTGTATTGAACTAATCATACTTTTTATATTTTTATCGTTAAGTTCAAAATATTTTACATCTAAAACACGTCTTTACAATACATTTGTGTGAATATAAAAGGTCGTAAAAAATTTTTGAAAAAATGGTGATAATTCCGCAAAATATCGTCTAAAGTCATTTGTATTAAACTAATCATACTTTTTATATTTTTAACGTTAAGTTCACATTAGTTTACATCTAAAACACGCCTTTACAATACATTTGGGTGATTACAAAAAATAGAAAAAAAATTTGGTAAAAAATGGTGATAATTCCGTTAAATATCGACTAAAGTCATTTGTATTGAACTAACCATACTTTTTATATTTTTATCGTTAAGTTCAAAATATTTTACATCTAAAACACGTCTTTACAATACATTTGTGTGAATATAAAAGGTCATAAAATTTTTTTGAAAAAATGGTGATAATTCCGCAAAATATCGTCTAAAGTCATTTGTATTGAACAAATCATACTTTTTATATTTTTATCGTTAAGTTCACATTATTTTAATCTAAAACATGTCTTTACAATACATTTGGGTGAATATAAAAGGTCGTAAAAAATATTTGAAAAACAGGTGATGAATCCGCTAAATATCGTTTAAAGTCATTTCTATTAAACTAATCATACTTTTTATATTTTTAACGTTAAGTTCACATAATTTTACATCTAAAACACGTCTTTACAATACATTGGGGTGATTATAAAAGGTCGTAAAAAAATTTTGAAATACAGGTGATGAATCCGCTAAATATCGTCTTAATTCATATCTATTAAACTAATCATACTTTTTATTTTTTAACGTTAATTTCACATTATTTTACATCTAAAACACGTATTTACAATACATTTGGGTGAATACAAAAAATAGAAAAAAAATTTGGGAAAAAATTTGGTAAAAAATTGTGATAATTCCGCTAAATATTGATTAAAGTCATTTGTATTGAACTAATCATACTTTTTATATTTTTATCGTTAAGTTCACATTATTTTACATCTAAATCACGTATTTACAATACATTTGGGTGAATATAAAAGGTCGTAAAAAAATTTTGAAATACAGGTGATGAATCCGCAAAATATCGTCTTAAGTCATTTCTATTTAACTAATCATACTTTTTATATTTTTATCGTTAAGTTCACATAATTTTACATCTAAAACACGTCTTTAGAATACATTTGGGTGATAACAAAAAATAGAAAAAAAATTTTTGAAAAAATGATGATAATTCCGCTAAATATCGTCTAAAGTCATTTGTATTGAACCAATCATACTTTTTATATTTTTATCGTTAAGTTCACATTATTTTACATCTATAACTTGTTTTTACAATACATTTGTGTGAATATAAAAAATAGAAAAAACATTTGGTAAAAAATGGTGATAATTCCGCTAAATATCGTCTAAAGTAATTTGTATTGAACTAATCATACTTTTTATATTTTTATCGTTAAGTTCACATTATTTTAAATCTAAAATACGTCTATACAATACATTTGGGTGATTACAAAAAATAGAAAAAAAATTTGGTAAAAAATGGTGGTAATTCCGCTAAATATCGACTAAAGTCATTTGTATTGAACTAATCATACTTTTTATATTTTTATCGTTAAGTTCACATTATTTTAAATCTAAAATACGTCTATACAATACATTTGGGTGATTACAAAAAATAGAAAAAAAATTTGGTAAAAAATGGTGGTAATTCCGCTAAATATCGACTAAAGTCATTTGTATTGAACTAATCATACTTTTTATATTTTTATCGTTTAGTTCATATTATTTTACATCTAAAACATGTCTTTAAAATACATTTGTGTGAAAACAAAAAATAGAAAAAAAATTTGGTAAAAAATGGTGATAATTCCGCTAAATATCGTCTAAAGTCATTTGTATTGAACTAATCATACTTTTTATATTTTTATCGTTAAGTTCAAAATATTTTACATCTAAAACACGTCTTTACAATACATTTGTGTGAATATAAAAGGTCGTAAAAAATTTTTGAAAAAATGGTGATAATTCCGCAAAATATCGTCTAAAGTCATTTGTATTAAACTAATCATACTTTTTATATTTTTAACGTTAAGTTCACATTAGTTTACATCTAAAACACGCCTTTACAATACATTTGGGTGATTACAAAAAATAGAAAAAAAATTTGGTAAAAAATGGTGATAATTCCGTTAAATATCGACTAAAGTCATTTGTATTGAACTAACCATACTTTTTATATTTTTATCGTTAAGTTCAAAATATTTTACATCTAAAACACGTCTTTACAATACATTTGTGTGAATATAAAAGGTCATAAAATTTTTTTGAAAAAATGGTGATAATTCCGCAAAATATCGTCTAAAGTCATTTGTATTGAACAAATCATACTTTTTATATTTTTATCGTTAAGTTCACATTATTTTAATCTAAAACATGTCTTTACAATACATTTGGGTGAATATAAAAGGTCGTAAAAAATATTTGAAAAACAGGTGATGAATCCGCTAAATATCGTTTAAAGTCATTTCTATTAAACTAATCATACTTTTTATATTTTTAACGTTAAGTTCACATAATTTTACATCTAAAACACGTCTTTACAATACATTGGGGTGATTATAAAAGGTCGTAAAAAAATTTTGAAATACAGGTGATGAATCCGCTAAATATCGTCTTAATTCATATCTATTAAACTAATCATACTTTTTATTTTTTAACGTTAATTTCACATTATTTTACATCTAAAACACGTATTTACAATACATTTGGGTGAATACAAAAAATAGAAAAAAAATTTGGGAAAAAATTTGGTAAAAAATTGTGATAATTCCGCTAAATATTGATTAAAGTCATTTGTATTGAACTAATCATACTTTTTATATTTTTATCGTTAAGTTCACATTATTTTACATCTAAATCACGTATTTACAATACATTTGGGTGAATATAAAAGGTCGTAAAAAAATTTTGAAATACAGGTGATGAATCCGCAAAATATCGTCTTAAGTCATTTCTATTTAACTAATCATACTTTTTATATTTTTATCGTTAAGTTCACATAATTTTACATCTAAAACACGTCTTTAGAATACATTTGGGTGATAACAAAAAATAGAAAAAAAATTTTTGAAAAAATGGTGATAATTCCGCTAAATATCGTCTAAAGTCATTTGTATTGAACCAATCATACTTTTTATATTTTTATCGTTAAGTTCACATTATTTTACATCTAAAACTTGTTTTTACAATACATTTGTGTGAATATAAAAAATAGAAAAAACATTTGGTAAAAAATGGTGATAATTCCGCTAAATATCGTCTAAAGTAATTTGTATTGAACTAATCATACTTTTTATATTTTTATCGTTAAGTTCACATTATTTTAAATCTAAAATACGTCTATACAATACATTTGGGTGATTACAAAAAATAGAAAAAAAATTTGGTAAAAAATGGTGGTAATTCCGCTAAATATCGACTAAAGTCATTTGTATTGAACTAATCATACTTTTTATATTTTTATCGTTAAGTTCATAATATTTTACATCTAAAACACGTCTTTACAATACATTTGTGTGAATATAAAAGGTCATAAAATTTTTTTGAAAAAATGGTGATAATTCCGCAAAATATCGTCTAAAGTCATTTGTATTGAACAAATCATACTTTTTATATTTTTATCGTTAAGTTCACATTATTTTAATCTAAAAAATGTCTTTACAATACATTTGGGTGAATATAAAAGGTCGTAAAAAATATTTGAAAAACAGGTGATGAATCCGCTAAATATCGTTTAAAGTCATTTCTATTAAACTAATCATACTTTTTATATTTTTAACGTTAAGTTCACATAATTTTACATCTAAAACACGTCTTTACAATACATTGGGGTGATTATAAAAGGTCGTAAAAAAATTTTGAAATACAGGTGATGAATCCGCTAAATATCGTCTTAATTCATTTCTATTAAACTAATCATACTTTTTATATTTTTAACGTTAATTTCACATTATTTTACATCTAAAACACGTCTTTACAATACATTTGGGTGATTACAAAAAATAGAAAAAAAATTTGGTAAAAAATGGTGATAATTCCGCTAAATATCGTCTAAAGTCATTTGTATTGAACTAATCATACGTTTTATATTTTTATCGTTATGTTCACATTATTTTACATCTAAAACATGTCTTTACAATACATTTGTGTGAATATAAAAGGTCGTAAAAAATTTTTGAAAAAATGGTGATAATTCCGTTAAATATCGACTAAAGTCATTTGTATTGAACTAACCATACTTTTTATATTTTTATCGTTAAGTTCATAATATTTTACATCTAAAACACGTCTTTACAATACATTTGTGTGAATATAAAAGGTCATAAAAATTTTTTGAAAAAATGGTGATAATTCCGCAAAATATCGTCTAAAGTCATTTGTTTTGAACAAATCATACTTTTTATATTTTTATCGTTAAGTTCACATTATTTTAATCTAAAACATGTCATTACAATACATTTGGGTGAATATAAAAGGTCGTAAAAAATATTTGAAAAACAGGTGATGAATCCGCTAAATATCGTTTAAAGTCATTTCTATTAAACTAATCATACTTTTTATATTTTTAACGTTAAGTTCACATAATTTTACATCTAAAACACGTCTTTACAATACATTGGGGTGATTATAAAAGGTCGTAAAAAAATTTTGAAATACAGGTGATGAATCCGCTAAATATCGTCTTAATTCATTTCTATTAAACTAATCATACTTTTTATATTTTTAACGTTAATTTCACATTATTTTACATCTAAAACACGTATTTACAATACATTTGGGTGAATACAAAAAATAGAAAAAAAATTTGGTAAAAAATGGTGATAATTCCGCTAAATGTCGTTTAAAGTCATTTCTATTAAACTAATCATACTTTTTATATTTTTATCGTTAAGTTCACATTATTTTAAATCTAAAATACGTCTATACAATACATTTGGGTGATTACAAAAAATAGAAAAAAAATTTGGTAAAAAATGGTGGTAATTCCGCTAAATATCGACTAAAGTCATTTGTATTGAACTAATCATACTTTTTATATTTTTATCGTTAAGTTCATAATATTTTACATCTAAAACACGTCTTTACAATACATTTGTGTGAATATAAAAGGTCATAAAATTTTTTTGAAAAAATGGTGATAATTCCGCAAAATATCGTCTAAAGTCATTTGTATTGAACAAATCATACTTTTTATATTTTTATCGTTAAGTTCACATTATTTTAATCTAAAACATGTCTTTACAATACATTTGGGTGAATATAAAAGGTCGTAAAAAATATTTGAAAAACAGGTGATGAATCCGCTAAATATCGTTTAAAGTCATTTCTATTAAACTAATCATACTTTTTATATTTTTAACGTTAAGTTCACATAATTTTACATCTAAAACACGTCTTTACAATACATTGGGGTGATTATAAAAGGTCGTAAAAAAATTTTGAAATACAGGTGATGAATCCGCTAAATATCGTCTTAATTCATTTCTATTAAACTAATCATACTTTTTATATTTTTAACGTTAATTTCACATTATTTTACATCTAAAACACGTCTTTACAATACATTTGGGTGATTACAAAAAATAGAAAAAAAATTTGGTAAAAAATGGTGATAATTCCGCTAAATATCGTCTAAAGTCATTTGTATTGAACCAATCATACTTTTTATATTTTTATCGTTAAGTTCACATTATTTTAAATCTAAAATACGTCTATACAATACATTTGGGTGATTACAAAAAATAGAAAAAAAATTTGGTAAAAAATGGTGGTAATTCCGCTAAATATCGACTAAAGTCATTTGTATTGAACTAATCATACTTTTTATATTTTTATCGTTTAGTTCATATTATTTTACATCTAAAACACGTCTTTGCAATACATTTAGGTGATTACAAAAAATAGAAAAAAAATTTGGTAAAAAATAGTGATAATTCCGCTAAATATCGTCTAAAGTCATTTTTATTAAACTAATCATACTTTTTATATTTTTAACTTTAAGTTCACATTATTTTACATCTAAAACACGTCTTTACAATACATTTGGGTGATTACAAAAAATAGAAAAAAAAATTGGTAAAAAATGGTGATAATTCCGCTAAATATCGTCTAAAGTCATTTGTATTGAACTAATCATACTTTTTATATTTTTATCGTTAAGTTCACATTATTTTACATCTAAAACATGTCTTTAAAATACATTTGTGTGAAAACAAAAAATAGAAAAAAAAATTGGTAAAAAATGGTGATAATTCCGCTAAATATCGTCTAAAGTCATTTGTATTGAACTAATCATACTTTTTATATTTTTATCGTTAAGTTCAAAATATTTTACATCTAAAACACGTCTTTACAATACATTTGTGTGAATATAAAAGGTCGTAAAAAATTTTTGAAAAAATGGTGATAATTCCGCAAAATATCGTCTAAAGTCATTTGTATTAAACTAATCATACTTTTTATATTTTTAACGTTAAGTTCACATTAGTTTACATCTAAAACACGCCTTTACAATACATTTGGGTGATTACAAAAAATAGAAAAAAAATTTGGTAAAAAATGGTGATAATTCCGTTAAATATCGACTAAAGTCATTTGTATTGAACTAACCATACTTTTTATGTTTTTATCGTTAAGTTCAAAATATTTTACATCTAAAACACGTCTTTACAATACATTTGTGTGAATATAAAAGGTCATAAAATTTTTTTGAAAAAATGGTGATAATTCCGCAAAATATCGTCTAAAGTCATTTGTATTGAACAAATCATACTTTTTATATTTTTATCGTTAAGTTCACATTATTTTAATCTAAAACATGTCTTTACAATACATTTGGGTGAATATAAAAGGTCGTAAAAAATATTTGAAAAACAGGTGATGAATCCGCTAAATATCGTTTAAAGTCATTTCTATTAAACTAATCATACTTTTTATATTTTTAACGTTAAGTTCACATAATTTTACATCTAAAACACGTCTTTACAATACATTGTGGTGATTATAAAAGGTCGTAAAAAAATTTTGAAATACAGGTGATGAATCCGCTAAATATCGTCTTAATTCATATCTATTAAACTAATCATACTTTTTATTTTTTAACGTTAATTTCACATTATTTTACATCTAAAACACGTATTTACAATACATTTGGGTGAATACAAAAAATAGAAAAAAAATTTGGGAAAAAATTTGTTAAAAAATTGTGATAATTCCGCTAAATATTGATTAAAGTCATTTGTATTGAACTAATCATACTTTTTATATTTTTATCGTTAAGTTCACATTATTTTACATCTAAATCACGTATTTACAATACATTTGGGTGAATATAAAAGGTCGTAAAAAAATTTTGAAATACAGGTGATGAATCCGCAAAATATCGTCTTAAGTCATTTCTATTTAACTAATCATACTTTTTATATTTTTATCGTTAAGTTCACATAATTTTACATCTAAAACACGTCTTTAGAATACATTTGGGTGATAACAAAAAATAGAAAAAAAATTTTTGAAAAAATGGTCATAATTCCGCTAAATATCGTCTAAAGTCATTTGTATTGAACCAATCATACTTTTTATATTTTTATCGTTAAGTTCACATTATTTTACATCTAAAACTTGTTTTTACAATACATTTGTGTGAATATAAAAAATAGAAAAAACATTTGGTAAAAAATGGTGATAATTCCGCTAAATATCGTCTAAAGTAATTTGTATTGAACTAATCATACTTTTTATATTTTTATCGTTAAGTTCACATTATTTTAAATCTAAAATACGTCTATACAATACATTTGGGTGATTACAAAAAATAGAAAAAAAATTTGGTAAAAAATGGTGGTAATTCCGCTAAATATCGACTAAAGTCATTTGTATTGAACTAATCATACTTTTTATATTTTTATCGTTAAGTTCATAATATTTTACATCTAAAACACGTCTTTACAATACATTTGTGTGAATATAAAAGGTCATAAAATTTTTTTGAAAAAATGGTGATAATTCCGCAAAATATCGTCTAAAGTCATTTGTATTGAACAAATCATACTTTTTATATTTTTATCGTTAAGTTCACATTATTTTAATCTAAAACATGTCTTTACAATACATTTGGGTGAATATAAAAGGTCGTAAAAAATATTTGAAAAACAGGTGATGAATCCGCTAAATATCGTTTAAAGTCATTTCTATTAAACTAATCATACTTTTTATATTTTTAACGTTAAGTTCACATAATTTTACATCTAAAACACGTCTTTACAATACATTGGGGTGATTATAAAAGGTCGTAAAAAAATTTTGAAATACAGGTGATGAATCCGCTAAATATCGTCTTAATTCATTTCTATTAAACTAATCATACTTTTTATATTTTTAACGTTAATTTCACATTATTTTACATCTAAAACACGTCTTTACAATACATTTGGGTGATTACAAAAAATAGAAAAAAAATTTGGTAAAAAATGGTGATAATTCCGCTAAATATCGTCTAAAGTCATTTGTATTGAACCAATCATACTTTTTATATTTTTATCGTTAAGTTCACATTATTTTAAATCTAAAATACGTCTATACAATACATTTGGGTGATTACAAAAAATAGAAAAAAAATTTGGTAAAAAATGGTGGTAATTCCGCTAAATATCGACTAAAGTCATTTGTATTGAACTAATCATACTTTTTATATTTTTATCGTTTAGTTCATATTATTTTACATCTAAAACACGTCTTTGCAATACATTTAGGTGATTACAAAAAATAGAAAAAAAATTTGGTAAAAAATAGTGATAATTCCGCTAAATATCGTCTAAAGTCATTTTTATTAAACTAATCATACTTTTTATATTTTTAACTTTAAGTTCACATTATTTTACATCTAAAACACGTCTTTACAATACATTTGGGTGATTACAAAAAATAGAAAAAAAAATTGGTAAAAAATGGTGATAATTCCGCTAAATATCGTCTAAAGTCATTTGTATTGAACTAATCATACTTTTTATATTTTTATCGTTAAGTTCACATTATTTTACATCTAAAACATGTCTTTAAAATACATTTGTGTGAAAACAAAAAATAGAAAAAAAAATTGGTAAAAAATGGTGATAATTCCGCTAAATATCGTCTAAAGTCATTTGTATTGAACTAATCATACTTTTTATATTTTTATCGTTAAGTTCAAAATATTTTACATCTAAAACACGTCTTTACAATACATTTGTGTGAATATAAAAGGTCGTAAAAAATTTTTGAAAAAATGGTGATAATTCCGCAAAATATCGTCTAAAGTCATTTGTATTAAACTAATCATACTTTTTATATTTTTAACGTTAAGTTCACATTAGTTTACATCTAAAACACGCCTTTACAATACATTTGGGTGATTACAAAAAATAGAAAAAAAATTTGGTAAAAAATGGTGATAATTCCGTTAAATATCGACTAAAGTCATTTGTATTGAACTAACCATACTTTTTATATTTTTATCGTTAAGTTCAAAATATTTTACATCTAAAACACGTCTTTACAATACATTTGTGTGAATATAAAAGGTCATAAAATTTTTTTGAAAAAATGGTGATAATTCCGCAAAATATCGTCTAAAGTCATTTGTATTGAACAAATCATACTTTTTATATTTTTATCGTTAAGTTCACATTATTTTAATCTAAAACATGTCTTTACAATACATTTGGGTGAATATAAAAGGTCGTAAAAAATATTTGAAAAACAGGTGATGAATCCGCTAAATATCGTTTAAAGTCATTTCTATTAAACTAATCATACTTTTTATATTTTTAACGTTAAGTTCACATAATATTACATCTAAAACACGTCTTTACAATACATTGGGGTGATTATAAAAGGTCGTAAAAAAATTTTGAAATACAGGTGATGAATCCGCTAAATATCGTCTTAATTCATATCTATTAAACTAATCATACTTTTTATTTTTTAACGTTAATTTCACATTATTTTACATCTAAAACACGTATTTACAATACATTTGGGTGAATACAAAAAATAGAAAAAAAATTTGGGAAAAAATTTGTTAAAAAATTGTGATAATTCCGCTAAATATTGATTAAAGTCATTTGTATTGAACTAATCATACTTTTTATATTTTTATCGTTAAGTTCACATTATTTTACATCTAAATCACGTATTTACAATACATTTGGGTGAATATAAAAGGTCGTAAAAAAATTTTGAAATACAGGTGATGAATCCGCAAAATATCGTCTTAAGTCATTTCTATTTAACTAATCATACTTTTTATATTTTTATCGTTAAGTTCACATAATTTTACATCTAAAACACGTCTTTAGAATACATTTGGGTGATAACAAAAAATAGAAAAAATATTTTTGAAAAAATGGTCATAATTCCGCTAAATATCGTCTAAAGTCATTTGTATTGAACCAATCATACTTTTTATATTTTTATCGTTAAGTTCACATTATTTTACATCTAAAACTTGTTTTTACAATACATTTGTGTGAATATAAAAAATAGAAAAAACATTTGGTAAAAAATGGTGATAATTCCGCTAAATATCGTCTAAAGTAATTTGTATTGAACTAATCATACTTTTTATATTTTTATCGTTAAGTTCACATTATTTTAAATCTAAAATACGTCTATACAATACATTTGGGTGATTACAAAAAATAGAAAAAAAATTTGGTAAAAAATGGTGGTAATTCCGCTAAATATCGACTAAAGTCATTTGTATTGAACTAATCATACTTTTTATATTTTTATCGTTAAGTTCATAATATTTTACATCTAAAACACGTCTTTACAATACATTTGTGTGAATATAAAAGGTCATAAAATTTTTTTGAAAAAATGGTGATAATTCCGCAAAATATCGTCTAAAGTCATTTGTATTGAACAAATCATACTTTTTATATTTTTATCGTTAAGTTCACATTATTTTAATCTAAAACATGTCTTTACAATACATTTGGGTGAATATAAAAGGTCGTAAAAAATATTTGAAAAACAGGTGATGAATCCGCTAAATATCGTTTAAAGTCATTTCTATTAAACTAATCATACTTTTTATATTTTTAACGTTAAGTTCACATAATTTTACATCTAAAACACGTCTTTACAATACATTGGGGTGATTATAAAAGGTCGTAAAAAAATTTTGAAATACAGGTGATGAATCCGCTAAATATCGTCTTAATTCATTTCTATTAAACTAATCATACTTTTTATATTTTTAACGTTAATTTCACATTATTTTACATCTAAAACACGTCTTTACAATACATTTGGGTGATTACAAAAAATAGAAAAAAAATTTGGTAAAAAATGGTGATAATTCCGCTAAATATCGTCTAAAGTCATTTGTATTGAACTAATCATACGTTTTATATTTTTATCGTTATGTTCACATTATTTTACATCTAAAACATGTCTTTACAATACATTTGTGTGAATATAAAAGGTCGTAAAAAATTTTTGAAAAAATGGTGATAATTCCGTTAAATATCGACTAAAGTCATTTGTATTGAACTAACCATACTTTTTATATTTTTATCGTTAAGTTCATAATATTTTACATCTAAAACACGTCTTTACAATACATTTGTGTGAATATAAAAGGTCATAAAAATTTTTTGAAAAAATGGTGATAATTCCGCAAAATATCGTCTAAAGTCATTTGTTTTGAACAAATCATACTTTTTATATTTTTATCGTTAAGTTCACATTATTTTAATCTAAAACATGTCATTACAATACATTTGGGTGAATATAAAAGGTCGTAAAAAATATTTGAAAAACAGGTGATGAATCCGCTAAATATCGTTTAAAGTCATTTCTATTAAACTAATCATACTTTTTATATTTTTAACGTTAAGTTCACATAATTTTACATCTAAAACACGTCTTTACAATACATTGGGGTGATTATAAAAGGTCGTAAAAAAATTTTGAAATACAGGTGATGAATCCGCTAAATATCGTCTTAATTCATTTCTATTAAACTAATCATACTTTTTATATTTTTAACGTTAATTTCACATTATTTTACATCTAAAATACGTATTTACAATACATTTGGGTGAATACAAAAAATAGAAAAAAAATTTGGTAAAAAATGGTGATAATTCCGCTAAATGTCGTTTAAAGTCATTTCTATTAAACTAATCATACTTTTTATATTTTTATCGTTAAGTTCACATTATTTTAAATCTAAAATACGTCTATACAATACATTTGGGTGATTACAAAAAATAGAAAAAAAATTTGGTAAAAAATGGTGGTAATTCCGCTAAATATCGACTAAAGTCATTTGTATTGAACTAATCATACTTTTTATATTTTTATCGTTAAGTTCATAATATTTTACATCTAAAACACGTCTTTACAATACATTTGTGTGAATATAAAAGGTCATAAAATTTTTTTGAAAAAATGGTGATAATTCCGCAAAATATCGTCTAAAGTCATTTGTATTGAACAAATCATACTTTTTATATTTTTATCGTTAAGTTCACATTATTTTAATCTAAAACATGTCTTTACAATACATTTGGGTGAATATAAAAGGTCGTAAAAAATATTTGAAAAACAGGTGATGAATCCGCTAAATATCGTTTAAAGTCATTTCTATTAAACTAATCATACTTTTTATATTTTTAACGTTAAGTTCACATAATTTTACATCTAAAACACGTCTTTACAATACATTGGGGTGATTATAAAAGGTCGTAAAAAAATTTTGAAATACAGGTGATGAATCCGCTAAATATCGTCTTAATTCATTTCTATTAAACTAATCATACTTTTTATATTTTTAACGTTAATTTCACATTATTTTACATCTAAAACACGTATTTACAATACATTTGGGTGAATACAAAAAATAGAAAAAAAATTTGGTAAAAAATGGTGATAATTCCGCTAAATGTCGTTTAAAGTCATTTCTATTAAACTAATCATACTTTTTATATTTTTATCGTTAAGTTCACATTATTTTACATCTAAATCACGTATTTACAATACATTTGGGTGAATAAAAAAAGGTCGTAAAAAATATTTGAAAAATAGGTGATGAATCCGTTAAATATCGTTTAAAGTCATTTCTATTAAACTAATCATACTTTTTATATTTTTAACGTTAAGTTCACATTATTTTACATCTAAAACACGTCTTTACAATACATTTGGGTGAATATAAAAGGTCGTAAAAAATATTTGAAAAACAGGTGATGAATCCGTTAAATATCGTTTAAAGTCATTTCTATTAAACTAATCATACTTTTTATATTTTTAACGTTAAGTTCACATTATTTTACATCTAAAACACGTCTTTACAATACATTGGGGTGATTATAAAAGGTCGTAAAAAAATTTTGAAATACAGGTGATGAATCCGCTAAATATCGTCTTAATTCATTTCTATTAAACTAATCATACTTTTTATATTTTTAACGTTAATTTCACATTATTTTACATCTAAAACACGTCTTTACAATACATTTGGGTGATTACAAAAAATAGAAAAAAAATTTGGTAAAAAATGGTGATAATTCCGCTAAATATCGTCTAAAGTCATTTGTATTGAACTAATCATACGTTTTATATTTTTATCGTTATGTTCACATTATTTTACATCTAAAACATGTCTTTACAATACATTTGTGTGAATATAAAAGGTCGTAAAAAATTTTTGAAAAAATGGTGATAATTCCGTTAAATATCGACTAAAGTCATTTGTATTGAACTAACCATACTTTTTATATTTTTATCGTTAAGTTCATAATATTTTACATCTAAAACACGTCTTTACAATACATTTGTGTGAATATAAAAGGTCATAAAAATTTTTTGAAAAAATGGTGATAATTCCGCAAAATATCGTCTAAAGTCATTTGTTTTGAACAAATCATACTTTTTATATTTTTATCGTTAAGTTCACATTATTTTAATCTAAAACATGTCATTACAATACATTTGGGTGAATATAAAAGGTCGTAAAAAATATTTGAAAAACAGGTGATGAATCCGCTAAATATCGTTTAAAGTCATTTCTATTAAACTAATCATACTTTTTATATTTTTAACGTTAAGTTCACATAATTTTACATCTAAAACACGTCTTTACAATACATTGGGGTGATTATAAAAGGTCGTAAAAAAATTTTGAAATACAGGTGATGAATCCGCTAAATATCGTCTTAATTCATTTCTATTAAACTAATCATACTTTTTATATTTTTAACGTTAATTTCACATTATTTTACATCTAAAACACGTATTTACAATACATTTGGGTGAATACAAAAAATAGAAAAAAAATTTGGTAAAAAATGGTGATAATTCCGCTAAATGTCGTTTAAAGTCATTTCTATTAAACTAATCATACTTTTTATATTTTTATCGTTAAGTTCACATTATTTTACATCTAAATCACGTATTTACAATACATTTGGGTGAATAAAAAAAGGTCGTAAAAAATATTTGAAAAATAGGTGATGAATCCGTTAAATATCGTTTAAAGTCATTTCTATTAAACTAATCATACTTTTTATATTTTTAACGTTAAGTTCACATTATTTTACATCTAAAACACGTCTTTACAATACATTTGGGTGAATATAAAAGGTCGTAAAAAATATTTGAAAAACAGGTGATGAATCCGTTAAATATCGTTTAAAGTCATTTCTATTAAACTAATCATACTTTTTATATTTTTAACGTTAAGTTCACATTATTTTACATCTAAAACACGTCTTTACAATACATTGGGGTGATTATAAAAGGTCGTAAAAAAATTTTGAAATACAGGTGATGAATCCGCTAAATATCGTCTTAATTCATTTCTATTAAACTAATCATACTTTTTATATTTTTAACGTTAATTTCACATTATTTTACATCTAAAACACGTCTTTACAATACATTTGGGTGATTACAAAAAATAGAAAAAAAATTTGGTAAAAAATGGTGATAATTCCGCTAAATATCGTCTAAAGTCATTTGTATTGAACTAATCATACGTTTTATATTTTTATCGTTATGTTCACATTATTTTACATCTAAAACATGTCTTTACAATACATTTGTGTGAATATAAAAGGTCGTAAAAAATTTTTGAAAAAATGGTGATAATTCCGCAAAATATCGTCTAAAGTCATTTGTATTAAACTAATCATACTTTTTATATTTTTAACGTTAAGTTCACATTAGTTTACATCTAAAACACGCCTTTACAATACATTTGGGTGATTACAAAAAATAGAAAAAAAATTTGGTAAAAAATGGTGATAATTCCGTTAAATATCGACTAAAGTCATTTGTATTGAACTAACCATACTTTTTATATTTTTATCGTTAAGTTCATAATATTTTACATCTAAAACACGTCTTTACAATACATTTGTGTGAATATAAAAGGTCATAAAATTTTTTTGAAAAAATGGTGATAATTCCGCAAAATATCGTCTAAATTCATTTGTATTGAACAAATCATACTTTTTATATTTTTATCGTTAAGTTCACATTATTTTAATCTAAAACATGTCTTTACAATACATTTGGGTGAATATAAAAGGTCGTAAAAAATATTTGAAAAACAGGTGATGAATCCGCTAAATATCGTTTAAAGTCATTTGTATTGAACAAATCATACTTTTTATATTTTTATCGTTAAGTTCACATTATTTTAATCTAAAACATGTCTTTACAATACATTTGGGTGAATATAAAAGGTCGTAAAAGATATTTGAAAAACAGGTGATGAATCCGCTAAATATCGTTTAAAGTCATTTCTATTAAACTAATCATACTTTTTATATTTTTAACGTTAAGTTCACATAATTTTACATCTAAAACACGTCTTTACAATACATTGGGGTGATTATAAAAGGTCGTAAAAAAATTTTGAAATACAGGTGATGAATCCGCTAAATATCGTCTTAATTCATTTCTATTAAACTAATCATACTTTTTATATTTTTAACGTTAATTTCACATTTTTTTACATCTAAAACACGTATTTACAATACATTTGGGTGAATATAAAAGGTCGTAAAAAATATTTGAAAAACAGGTGATGAATCCGTTAAATATCGTTTAAAGTCATTTCTATTAAACTAATCATACTTTTTATATTTTTATCGTTAAGTTCACATTATTTTACATCTAAATCACGTATTTACAATACATTTGGGTGAATATAAAAGGTCGTAAAAAATATTTGAAAAACAGGTGATGAATCCGTTAAATATCGTTTAAAGTCATTTCTATTAAACTAATCATACTTTTTATATTTTTAACGTTAAGTTCACATTATTTTACATCTAAAACACGTCTTTACAATACATTTGGGTGAATATAAAAGGTCGTAAAAAAATTTTGAAATACAGGTGATGAATCCGCAAAATATCGTCCTAAGTCATTTCTATTAAACTAATCATACTTTTTATATTTTTATCGTTAAGTTCACATAATTTTACATCTAAAACACGTATTTACAATACATTTGGGTGAATACAAAAAATAGAAAAAAAATTTGGGAAAAAATTTGGTAAAAAATTGTGATAATTCCGCTAAATATTGATTAAAGTCATTTGTATTGAACTAATCATACTTTTTATATTTTTATCGTTAAGTTCACATTATTTTACATCTAAATCACGTATTTACAATACATTTGGGTGAATATAAAAGGTCGTAATATAATTTTGAAAAACAGGTGATGAATCCGCTAAATATCGTTTAAAGTCATTTCTATTAAACTAATCATACTTTTTATATTTTTAACGTTAAGTTCACATTATTTTACATCTAAAACACGTCTTTACAATACATTTGGGTGAATATAAAAGGTCGTAAAAAAATTTTGAAATACAGGTGATGAATCCGCAAAATATCGTCTTAAGTCATTTCTATTAAACTAATCATACTTTTTATATTTTTATCGTTAAGTTCACATAATTTTACATCTAAAACACGTATTTACAATATATTTGGGTGAATACAAAAAATAGAAAAAAAATTTGTTAAAAAATGGTATTCCGCTAAATATCGTTTAAAGTCATTTGTATTGAACTAATCATACTTTTTATATTTTTATCGTTAAGTTCACATAATTTTACATCTAAAACACGTTTTTACAATACATTGGGGTGATTATAAAAGGTCGTAAAAAAATTTTGAAATACAGGTGATGAATCCGCTAAATATCGTCTTAATTCATTTCTATTAAACTAATCATACTTTTTATATTTTTAACGTTAATTTCACATTTTTTTAATCTAAAACATGTCTTTACAATACATTTGGGTGAATATAAAAGGTCGTAAAAGATATTTGAAAAACAGGTGATGAATCCGCTAAATATCGTTTAAAGTCATTTCTATTAAACTAATCATACTTTTTATATTTTTAACGTTAAGTTCACATAATTTTACATCTAAAACACGTCTTTACAATACATTGGGGTGATTATAAAAGGTCGTAAAAAAATTTTGAAATACAGGTGATGAATCCGCTAAATATCGTCTTAATTCCTTTCTATTAAACTAATCATACTTTTTATATTTTTAACGTTAATTTCACATTTTTTTACATCTAAAACACGTATTTACAATACATTTGGGTGAATATAAAAGGTCGTAAAAAATATTTGAAAAACAGGTGATGAATCCGTTAAATATCGTTTAAAGTCATTTCTATTAAACTAATCATACTTTTTATATTTTTATCGTTAAGTTCACATTATTTTACATCTAAATCACGTATTTACAATACATTTGGGTGAATATAAAAGGTCGTAAAAAATATTTGAAAAACAGGTGATGAATCCGTTAAATATCGTCCTAAGTCATTTCTATTAAACTAATCATACTTTTTATATTTTTAACGTTAAGTTCACATTATTTTACATCTAAAACACGTATTTACAATACATTTGGGTGAATACAAAAAATAGAAAAAAAATTTGGGAAAAAATTTGGTAAAAAATTGTGATAATTCCGCTAAATATTGATTAAAGTCATTTGTATTGAACTAATCATACTTTTTATATTTTTATCGTTAAGTTCACATTATTTTACATCTAAATCACGTATTTACAATACATTTGGGTGAATATAAAAGGTCGTAATATAATTTTGAAAAAATGGTGATAATTCCGCAAAATATCGTCTAAAGTCATTTGTATTAAACTAATCATACTTTTTATATTTTTAACGTTAAGTTCACATTAGTTTACATCTAAAACACGCCTTTACAATACATTTGGGTGATTACAATAAATAGAAAAAAAATTTGGTAAAAAATGGTGATAATTCCGTTAAATATCGACTAAAGTCATTTGTATTGAACTAACCATACTTTTTATATTTTTATCGTTAAGTTCATAATATTTTACATCTAAAACACGTCTTTACAATACATTTGGGTGAATATAAAAGGTCGTAATATAATTTTGAAAAAATGGTGATAATTCCGCAAAATATCGTCTAAGGTCATTTGTATTAAACTAATCATACTTTTTATATTTTTAACGTTAAGTTCACATTAGTTTACATCTAAAACACGCCTTTACAATACATTTGGGTGATTACAATAAATAGAAAAAAAATTTGGTAAAAAATGGTGATAATTCCGTTAAATATCGACTAAAGTCATTTGTATTGAACTAACCATACTTTTTATATTTTTATCGTTAAGTTCATAATATTTTACATCTAAAACACGTCTTTACAATACATTTGTGTGAATATAAAAGGTCATAAAATTTTTTTGAAAAAATGGTGATAATTCCGCAAAATATCGTCTAAAGTCATTTGTATTGAACAAATCATACTTTTTATATTTTTATCGTTAAGTTCACATTATTTTAATCTAAAACATGTCTTTACAATACATTTGGGTGAATATAAAAGGTCGTAATATAATTTTGAAAAAATGGTGATAATTCCGCAAAATATCGTCTAAGGTCATTTGTATTAAACTAATCATACTTTTTATATTTTTAACGTTAAGTTCACATAATTTTACATCTAAAACACGTCTTTACAATACATTGGGGTGATTATAAAAGGTCGTAAAAAAATTTTGAAATACAGGTGATGAATCCGCTAAATATCGTCTTAATTCATTTCTATTAAACTAATCATACTTTTTATATTTTTAACGTTAATTTCACATTTTTTTACATCTAAAACACGTATTTACAATACATTTGGGTGAATATAAAAGGTCGTAAAAAATATTTGAAAAACAGGTGATGAATCCGTTAAATATCGTTTAAAGTCATTTCTATTAAACTAATCATACTTTTTATATTTTTATCGTTAAGTTCACATTATTTTACATCTAAATCACGTATTTACAATACATTTGGGTGAATATAAAAGGTCGTAAAAAATATTTGAAAAACAGGTGATGAATCCGTTAAATATCGTTTAAAGTCATTTCTATTAAACTAATCATACTTTTTATATTTTTAACGTTAAGTTCACATTATTTTACATCTAAAACACGTCTTTACAATACATTTGGGTGAATATAAAAGGTCGTAAAAAAATTTTGAAATACAGGTGATGAATCCGCAAAATATCGTCCTAAGTCATTTCTATTAAACTAATCATACTTTTTATATTTTTATCGTTAAGTTCACATAATTTTACATCTAAAACACGTATTTACAATACATTTGGGTGAATACAAAAAATAGAAAAAAAATTTGGGAAAAAATTTGGTAAAAAATTGTGATAATTCCGCTAAATATTGATTAAAGTCATTTGTATTGAACTAATCATACTTTTTATATTTTTATCGTTAAGTTCACATTATTTTACATCTAAATCACGTATTTACAATACATTTGGGTGAATATAAAAGGTCGTAATATAATTTTGAAAAACAGGTGATGAATCCGCTAAATATCGTTTAAAGTCATTTCTATTAAACTAATCATACTTTTTATATTTTTAACGTTAAGTTCACATTATTTTACATCTAAAACACGTCTTTACAATACATTTGGGTGAATATAAAAGGTCGTAAAAAAATTTTGAAATACAGGTGATGAATCCGCAAAATATCGTCTTAAGTCATTTCTATTAAACTAATCATACTTTTTATATTTTTATCGTTAAGTTCACATAATTTTACATCTAAAACACGTATTTACAATATATTTGGGTGAATACAAAAAATAGAAAAAAAATTTGTTAAAAAATGGTATTCCGCTAAATATCGTTTAAAGTCATTTGTATTGAACTAATCATACTTTTTATATTTTTATCGTTAAGTTCACATAATTTTACATCTAAAACACGTTTTTACAATACATTGGGGTGATTATAAAAGGTCGTAAAAAAATTTTGAAATACAGGTGATGAATCCGCTAAATATCGTCTTAATTCATTTCTATTAAACTAATCATACTTTTTATATTTTTAACGTTAATTTCACATTTTTTTAATCTAAAACATGTCTTTACAATACATTTGGGTGAATATAAAAGGTCGTAAAAGATATTTGAAAAACAGGTGATGAATCCGCTAAATATCGTTTAAAGTCATTTCTATTAAACTAATCATACTTTTTATATTTTTAACGTTAAGTTCACATAATTTTACATCTAAAACACGTCTTTACAATACATTGGGGTGATTATAAAAGGTCGTAAAAAAATTTTGAAATACAGGTGATGAATCCGCTAAATATCGTCTTAATTCATTTCTATTAAACTAATCATACTTTTTATATTTTTAACGTTAATTTCACATTTTTTTACATCTAAAACACGTATTTACAATACATTTGGGTGAATATAAAAGGTCGTAAAAAATATTTGAAAAACAGGTGATGAATCCGTTAAATATCGTTTAAAGTCATTTCTATTAAACTAATCATACTTTTTATATTTTTATCGTTAAGTTCACATTATTTTACATCTAAATCACGTATTTACAATACATTTGGGTGAATATAAAAGGTCGTAAAAAATATTTGAAAAACAGGTGATGAATCCGTTAAATATCGTCCTAAGTCATTTCTATTAAACTAATCATACTTTTTATATTTTTAACGTTAAGTTCACATTATTTTACATCTAAAACACGTATTTACAATACATTTGGGTGAATACAAAAAATAGAAAAAAAATTTGGGAAAAAATTTGGTAAAAAATTGTGATAATTCCGCTAAATATTGATTAAAGTCATTTGTATTGAACTAATCATACTTTTTATATTTTTATCGTTAAGTTCACATTATTTTACATCTAAATCACGTATTTACAATACATTTGGGTGAATATAAAAGGTCGTAATATAATTTTGAAAAAATGGTGATAATTCCGCAAAATATCGTCTAAAGTCATTTGTATTAAACTAATCATACTTTTTATATTTTTAACGTTAAGTTCACATTAGTTTACATCTAAAACACGCCTTTACAATACATTTGGGTGATTACAATAAATAGAAAAAAAATTTGGTAAAAAATGGTGATAATTCCGTTAAATATCGACTAAAGTCATTTGTATTGAACTAACCATACTTTTTATATTTTTATCGTTAAGTTCATAATATTTTACATCTAAAACACGTCTTTACAATACATTTGGGTGAATATAAAAGGTCGTAATATAATTTTGAAAAAATGGTGATAATTCCGCAAAATATCGTCTAAGGTCATTTGTATTAAACTAATCATACTTTTTATATTTTTAACGTTAAGTTCACATTAGTTTACATCTAAAACACGCCTTTACAATACATTTGGGTGATTACAATAAATAGAAAAAAAATTTGGTAAAAAATGGTGATAATTCCGTTAAATATCGACTAAAGTCATTTGTATTGAACTAACCATACTTTTTATATTTTTATCGTTAAGTTCATAATATTTTACATCTAAAACACGTCTTTACAATACATTTGTGTGAATATAAAAGGTCATAAAATTTTTTTGAAAAAATGGTGATAATTCCGCAAAATATCGTCTAAAGTCATTTGTATTGAACAAATCATACTTTTTATATTTTTATCGTTAAGTTCACATTATTTTAATCTAAAACATGTCTTTACAATACATTTGGGTGAATATAAAAGGTCGTAAAAGATATTTGAAAAACAGGTGATGAATCCGCTAAATATCGTTTAAAGTCATTTCTATTAAACTAATCATACTTTTTATATTTTTAACGTTAAGTTCACATAATTTTACATCTAAAACACGTCTTTACAATACATTGGGGTGATTATAAAAGGTCGTAAAAAAATTTTGAAATACAGGTGATGAATCCGCTAAATATCGTCTTAATTCATTTCTATTAAACTAATCATACTTTTTATATTTTTAACGTTAATTTCACATTTTTTTACATCTAAAACACGTATTTACAATACATTTGGGTGAATATAAAAGGTCGTAAAAAATATTTGAAAAACAGGTGATGAATCCGTTAAATATCGTTTAAAGTCATTTCTATTAAACTAATCATACTTTTTATATTTTTATCGTTAAGTTCACATTATTTTACATCTAAATCACGTATTTACAATACATTTGGGTGAATATAAAAGGTCGTAAAAAATATTTGAAAAACAGGTGATGAATCCGTTAAATATCGTTTAAAGTCATTTCTATTAAACTAATCATACTTTTTATATTTTTAACGTTAAGTTCACATTATTTTACATCTAAAACACGTCTTTACAATACATTTGGGTGAATATAAAAGGTCGTAAAAAAATTTTGAAATACAGGTGATGAATCCGCAAAATATCGTCCTAAGTCATTTCTATTAAACTAATCATACTTTTTATATTTTTATCGTTAAGTTCACATAATTTTACATCTAAAACACGTATTTACAATACATTTGGGTGAATACAAAAAATAGAAAAAAAATTTGGGAAAAAATTTGGTAAAAAATTGTGATAATTCCGCTAAATATTGATTAAAGTCATTTGTATTGAACTAATCATACTTTTTATATTTTTATCGTTAAGTTCACATTATTTTACATCTAAATCACGTATTTACAATACATTTGGGTGAATATAAAAGGTCGTAATATAATTTTGAAAAACAGGTGATGAATCCGCTAAATATCGTTTAAAGTCATTTCTATTAAACTAATCATACTTTTTATATTTTTAACGTTAAGTTCACATTATTTTACATCTAAAACACGTCTTTACAATACATTTGGGTGAATATAAAAGGTCGTAAAAAAATTTTGAAATACAGGTGATGAATCCGCTAAATATCGTCTTAATTCATTTCTATTAAACTAATCATACTTTTTATATTTTTAACGTTAATTTCACATTATTTTACATCTAAAACACGTCTTTACAATACATTTGGGTGATTACAAAAAATAGAAAAAAAATTTGGTAAAAAATGGTGATAATTCCGCTAAATATCGTCTAAAGTCATTTGTATTGAACTAATCATACGTTTTATATTTTTATCGTTATGTTCACATTATTTTACATCTAAAACATGTCTTTACAATACATTTGTGTGAATATAAAAGGTCGTAAAAAATTTTTGAAAAAATGGTGATAATTCCGCAAAATATCGTCTAAAGTCATTTGTATTAAACTAATCATACTTTTTATATTTTTAACGTTAAGTTCACATTAGTTTACATCTAAAACACGCCTTTACAATACATTTGGGTGATTACAAAAAATAGAAAAAAAATTTGGTAAAAAATGGTGATAATTCCGTTAAATATCGACTAAAGTCATTTGTATTGAACTAACCATACTTTTTATATTTTTATCGTTAAGTTCATAATATTTTACATCTAAAACACGTCTTTACAATACATTTGTGTGAATATAAAAGGTCATAAAATTTTTTTGAAAAAATGGTGATAATTCCGCAAAATATCGTCTAAATTCATTTGTATTGAACAAATCATACTTTTTATATTTTTATCGTTAAGTTCACATTATTTTAATCTAAAACATGTCTTTACAATACATTTGGGTGAATATAAAAGGTCGTAAAAAATATTTGAAAAACAGGTGATGAATCCGCTAAATATCGTTTAAAGTCATTTGTATTGAACAAATCATACTTTTTATATTTTTATCGTTAAGTTCACATTATTTTAATCTAAAACATGTCTTTACAATACATTTGGGTGAATATAAAAGGTCGTAAAAGATATTTGAAAAACAGGTGATGAATCCGCTAAATATCGTTTAAAGTCATTTCTATTAAACTAATCATACTTTTTATATTTTTAACGTTAAGTTCACATAATTTTACATCTAAAACACGTCTTTACAATACATTGGGGTGATTATAAAAGGTCGTAAAAAAATTTTGAAATACAGGTGATGAATCCGCTAAATATCGTCTTAATTCATTTCTATTAAACTAATCATACTTTTTATATTTTTAACGTTAATTTCACATTTTTTTACATCTAAAACACGTATTTACAATACATTTGGGTGAATATAAAAGGTCGTAAAAAATATTTGAAAAACAGGTGATGAATCCGTTAAATATCGTTTAAAGTCATTTCTATTAAACTAATCATACTTTTTATATTTTTATCGTTAAGTTCACATTATTTTACATCTAAATCACGTATTTACAATACATTTGGGTGAATATAAAAGGTCGTAAAAAATATTTGAAAAACAGGTGATGAATCCGTTAAATATCGTTTAAAGTCATTTCTATTAAACTAATCATACTTTTTATATTTTTAACGTTAAGTTCACATTATTTTACATCTAAAACACGTCTTTACAATACATTTGGGTGAATATAAAAGGTCGTAAAAAAATTTTGAAATACAGGTGATGAATCCGCAAAATATCGTCCTAAGTCATTTCTATTAAACTAATCATACTTTTTATATTTTTATCGTTAAGTTCACATAATTTTACATCTAAAACACGTATTTACAATACATTTGGGTGAATACAAAAAATAGAAAAAAAATTTGGGAAAAAATTTGGTAAAAAATTGTGATAATTCCGCTAAATATTGATTAAAGTCATTTGTATTGAACTAATCATACTTTTTATATTTTTATCGTTAAGTTCACATTATTTTACATCTAAATCACGTATTTACAATACATTTGGGTGAATATAAAAGGTCGTAATATAATTTTGAAAAACAGGTGATGAATCCGCTAAATATCGTTTAAAGTCATTTCTATTAAACTAATCATACTTTTTATATTTTTAACGTTAAGTTCACATTATTTTACATCTAAAACACGTCTTTACAATACATTTGGGTGAATATAAAAGGTCGTAAAAAAATTTTGAAATACAGGTGATGAATCCGCAAAATATCGTCTTAAGTCATTTCTATTAAACTAATCATACTTTTTATATTTTTATCGTTAAGTTCACATAATTTTACATCTAAAACACGTATTTACAATATATTTGGGTGAATACAAAAAATAGAAAAAAAATTTGTTAAAAAATGGTATTCCGCTAAATATCGTTTAAAGTCATTTGTATTGAACTAATCATACTTTTTATATTTTTATCGTTAAGTTCACATAATTTTACATCTAAAACACGTTTTTACAATACATTGGGGTGATTATAAAAGGTCGTAAAAAAATTTTGAAATACAGGTGATGAATCCGCTAAATATCGTCTTAATTCATTTCTATTAAACTAATCATACTTTTTATATTTTTAACGTTAATTTCACATTTTTTTAATCTAAAACATGTCTTTACAATACATTTGGGTGAATATAAAAGGTCGTAAAAGATATTTGAAAAACAGGTGATGAATCCGCTAAATATCGTTTAAAGTCATTTCTATTAAACTAATCATACTTTTTATATTTTTAACGTTAAGTTCACATAATTTTACATCTAAAACACGTCTTTACAATACATTGGGGTGATTATAAAAGGTCGTAAAAAAATTTTGAAATACAGGTGATGAATCCGCTAAATATCGTCTTAATTCCTTTCTATTAAACTAATCATACTTTTTATATTTTTAACGTTAATTTCACATTTTTTTACATCTAAAACACGTATTTACAATACATTTGGGTGAATATAAAAGGTCGTAAAAAATATTTGAAAAACAGGTGATGAATCCGTTAAATATCGTTTAAAGTCATTTCTATTAAACTAATCATACTTTTTATATTTTTATCGTTAAGTTCACATTATTTTACATCTAAATCACGTATTTACAATACATTTGGGTGAATATAAAAGGTCGTAAAAAATATTTGAAAAACAGGTGATGAATCCGTTAAATATCGTCCTAAGTCATTTCTATTAAACTAATCATACTTTTTATATTTTTAACGTTAAGTTCACATTATTTTACATCTAAAACACGTATTTACAATACATTTGGGTGAATACAAAAAATAGAAAAAAAATTTGGGAAAAAATTTGGTAAAAAATTGTGATAATTCCGCTAAATATTGATTAAAGTCATTTGTATTGAACTAATCATACTTTTTATATTTTTATCGTTAAGTTCACATTATTTTACATCTAAATCACGTATTTACAATACATTTGGGTGAATATAAAAGGTCGTAATATAATTTTGAAAAAATGGTGATAATTCCGCAAAATATCGTCTAAAGTCATTTGTATTAAACTAATCATACTTTTTATATTTTTAACGTTAAGTTCACATTAGTTTACATCTAAAACACGCCTTTACAATACATTTGGGTGATTACAATAAATAGAAAAAAAATTTGGTAAAAAATGGTGATAATTCCGTTAAATATCGACTAAAGTCATTTGTATTGAACTAACCATACTTTTTATATTTTTATCGTTAAGTTCATAATATTTTACATCTAAAACACGTCTTTACAATACATTTGGGTGAATATAAAAGGTCGTAATATAATTTTGAAAAAATGGTGATAATTCCGCAAAATATCGTCTAAGGTCATTTGTATTAAACTAATCATACTTTTTATATTTTTAACGTTAAGTTCACATTAGTTTACATCTAAAACACGCCTTTACAATACATTTGGGTGATTACAATAAATAGAAAAAAAATTTGGTAAAAAATGGTGATAATTCCGCTAAATGTCGTTTAAAGTCATTTCTATTAAACTAATCATACTTTTTATATTTTTATCGTTAAGTTCACATTATTTTACATCTAAATCACGTATTTACAATACATTTGGGTGAATAAAAAAAGGTCGTAAAAAATATTTGAAAAATAGGTGATGAATCCGTTAAATATCGTTTAAAGTCATTTCTATTAAACTAATCATACTTTTTATATTTTTAACGTTAAGTTCACATTATTTTACATCTAAAACACGTCTTTACAATACATTTGGGTGAATATAAAAGGTCGTAAAAAATATTTGAAAAACAGGTGATGAATCCGTTAAATATCGTTTAAAGTCATTTCTATTAAACTAATCATACTTTTTATATTTTTAACGTTAAGTTCACATTATTTTACATCTAAAACACGTCTTTACAATACATTGGGGTGATTATAAAAGGTCGTAAAAAAATTTTGAAATACAGGTGATGAATCCGCTAAATATCGTCTTAATTCATTTCTATTAAACTAATCATACTTTTTATATTTTTAACGTTAATTTCACATTATTTTACATCTAAAACACGTCTTTACAATACATTTGGGTGATTACAAAAAATAGAAAAAAAATTTGGTAAAAAATGGTGATAATTCCGCTAAATATCGTCTAAAGTCATTTGTATTGAACTAATCATACGTTTTATATTTTTATCGTTATGTTCACATTATTTTACATCTAAAACATGTCTTTACAATACATTTGTGTGAATATAAAAGGTCGTAAAAAATTTTTGAAAAAATGGTGATAATTCCGCAAAATATCGTCTAAAGTCATTTGTATTAAACTAATCATACTTTTTATATTTTTAACGTTAAGTTCACATTAGTTTACATCTAAAACACGCCTTTACAATACATTTGGGTGATTACAAAAAATAGAAAAAAAATTTGGTAAAAAATGGTGATAATTCCGTTAAATATCGACTAAAGTCATTTGTATTGAACTAACCATACTTTTTATATTTTTATCGTTAAGTTCATAATATTTTACATCTAAAACACGTCTTTACAATACATTTGTGTGAATATAAAAGGTCATAAAATTTTTTTGAAAAAATGGTGATAATTCCGCAAAATATCGTCTAAATTCATTTGTATTGAACAAATCATACTTTTTATATTTTTATCGTTAAGTTCACATTATTTTAATCTAAAACATGTCTTTACAATACATTTGGGTGAATATAAAAGGTCGTAAAAAATATTTGAAAAACAGGTGATGAATCCGCTAAATATCGTTTAAAGTCATTTGTATTGAACAAATCATACTTTTTATATTTTTATCGTTAAGTTCACATTATTTTAATCTAAAACATGTCTTTACAATACATTTGGGTGAATATAAAAGGTCGTAATATAATTTTGAAAAAATGGTGATAATTCCGCAAAATATCGTCTAAGGTCATTTGTATTAAACTAATCATACTTTTTATATTTTTAACGTTAAGTTCACATAATTTTACATCTAAAACACGTCTTTACAATACATTGGGGTGATTATAAAAGGTCGTAAAAAAATTTTGAAATACAGGTGATGAATCCGCTAAATATCGTCTTAATTCATTTCTATTAAACTAATCATACTTTTTATATTTTTAACGTTAATTTCACATTTTTTTACATCTAAAACACGTATTTACAATACATTTGGGTGAATATAAAAGGTCGTAAAAAATATTTGAAAAACAGGTGATGAATCCGTTAAATATCGTTTAAAGTCATTTCTATTAAACTAATCATACTTTTTATATTTTTATCGTTAAGTTCACATTATTTTACATCTAAATCACGTATTTACAATACATTTGGGTGAATATAAAAGGTCGTAAAAAATATTTGAAAAACAGGTGATGAATCCGTTAAATATCGTTTAAAGTCATTTCTATTAAACTAATCATACTTTTTATATTTTTAACGTTAAGTTCACATTATTTTACATCTAAAACACGTCTTTACAATACATTTGGGTGAATATAAAAGGTCGTAAAAAAATTTTGAAATACAGGTGATGAATCCGCAAAATATCGTCCTAAGTCATTTCTATTAAACTAATCATACTTTTTATATTTTTATCGTTAAGTTCACATAATTTTACATCTAAAACACGTATTTACAATACATTTGGGTGAATACAAAAAATAGAAAAAAAATTTGGGAAAAAATTTGGTAAAAAATTGTGATAATTCCGCTAAATATTGATTAAAGTCATTTGTATTGAACTAATCATACTTTTTATATTTTTATCGTTAAGTTCACATTATTTTACATCTAAATCACGTATTTACAATACATTTGGGTGAATATAAAAGGTCGTAATATAATTTTGAAAAACAGGTGATGAATCCGCTAAATATCGTTTAAAGTCATTTCTATTAAACTAATCATACTTTTTATATTTTTAACGTTAAGTTCACATTATTTTACATCTAAAACACGTCTTTACAATACATTTGGGTGAATATAAAAGGTCGTAAAAAAATTTTGAAATACAGGTGATGAATCCGCAAAATATCGTCTTAAGTCATTTCTATTAAACTAATCATACTTTTTATATTTTTATCGTTAAGTTCACATAATTTTACATCTAAAACACGTATTTACAATATATTTGGGTGAATACAAAAAATAGAAAAAAAATTTGTTAAAAAATGGTATTCCGCTAAATATCGTTTAAAGTCATTTGTATTGAACTAATCATACTTTTTATATTTTTATCGTTAAGTTCACATAATTTTACATCTAAAACACGTTTTTACAATACATTGGGGTGATTATAAAAGGTCGTAAAAAAATTTTGAAATACAGGTGATGAATCCGCTAAATATCGTCTTAATTCATTTCTATTAAACTAATCATACTTTTTATATTTTTAACGTTAATTTCACATTTTTTTAATCTAAAACATGTCTTTACAATACATTTGGGTGAATATAAAAGGTCGTAAAAGATATTTGAAAAACAGGTGATGAATCCGCTAAATATCGTTTAAAGTCATTTCTATTAAACTAATCATACTTTTTATATTTTTAACGTTAAGTTCACATAATTTTACATCTAAAACACGTCTTTACAATACATTGGGGTGATTATAAAAGGTCGTAAAAAAATTTTGAAATACAGGTGATGAATCCGCTAAATATCGTCTTAATTCATTTCTATTAAACTAATCATACTTTTTATATTTTTAACGTTAATTTCACATTTTTTTACATCTAAAACACGTATTTACAATACATTTGGGTGAATATAAAAGGTCGTAAAAAATATTTGAAAAACAGGTGATGAATCCGTTAAATATCGTTTAAAGTCATTTCTATTAAACTAATCATACTTTTTATATTTTTATCGTTAAGTTCACATTATTTTACATCTAAATCACGTATTTACAATACATTTGGGTGAATATAAAAGGTCGTAAAAAATATTTGAAAAACAGGTGATGAATCCGTTAAATATCGTCCTAAGTCATTTCTATTAAACTAATCATACTTTTTATATTTTTAACGTTAAGTTCACATTATTTTACATCTAAAACACGTATTTACAATACATTTGGGTGAATACAAAAAATAGAAAAAAAATTTGGGAAAAAATTTGGTAAAAAATTGTGATAATTCCGCTAAATATTGATTAAAGTCATTTGTATTGAACTAATCATACTTTTTATATTTTTATCGTTAAGTTCACATTATTTTACATCTAAATCACGTATTTACAATACATTTGGGTGAATATAAAAGGTCGTAATATAATTTTGAAAAAATGGTGATAATTCCGCAAAATATCGTCTAAAGTCATTTGTATTAAACTAATCATACTTTTTATATTTTTAACGTTAAGTTCACATTAGTTTACATCTAAAACACGCCTTTACAATACATTTGGGTGATTACAATAAATAGAAAAAAAATTTGGTAAAAAATGGTGATAATTCCGTTAAATATCGACTAAAGTCATTTGTATTGAACTAACCATACTTTTTATATTTTTATCGTTAAGTTCATAATATTTTACATCTAAAACACGTCTTTACAATACATTTGGGTGAATATAAAAGGTCGTAATATAATTTTGAAAAAATGGTGATAATTCCGCAAAATATCGTCTAAGGTCATTTGTATTAAACTAATCATACTTTTTATATTTTTAACGTTAAGTTCACATTAGTTTACATCTAAAACACGCCTTTACAATACATTTGGGTGATTACAATAAATAGAAAAAAAATTTGGTAAAAAATGGTGATAATTCCGTTAAATATCGACTAAAGTCATTTGTATTGAACTAACCATACTTTTTATATTTTTATCGTTAAGTTCATAATATTTTACATCTAAAACACGTCTTTACAATACATTTGTGTGAATATAAAAGGTCATAAAATTTTTTTGAAAAAATGGTGATAATTCCGCAAAATATCGTCTAAAGTCATTTGTATTGAACAAATCATACTTTTTATATTTTTATCGTTAAGTTCACATTATTTTAATCTAAAACATGTCTTTACAATACATTTGGGTGAATATAAAAGGTCGTAAAAGATATTTGAAAAACAGGTGATGAATCCGCTAAATATCGTTTAAAGTCATTTCTATTAAACTAATCATACTTTTTATATTTTTAACGTTAAGTTCACATAATTTTACATCTAAAACACGTCTTTACAATACATTGGGGTGATTATAAAAGGTCGTAAAAAAATTTTGAAATACAGGTGATGAATCCGCTAAATATCGTCTTAATTCATTTCTATTAAACTAATCATACTTTTTATATTTTTAACGTTAATTTCACATTTTTTTACATCTAAAACACGTATTTACAATACATTTGGGTGAATATAAAAGGTCGTAAAAAATATTTGAAAAACAGGTGATGAATCCGTTAAATATCGTTTAAAGTCATTTCTATTAAACTAATCATACTTTTTATATTTTTATCGTTAAGTTCACATTATTTTACATCTAAATCACGTATTTACAATACATTTGGGTGAATATAAAAGGTCGTAAAAAATATTTGAAAAACAGGTGATGAATCCGTTAAATATCGTTTAAAGTCATTTCTATTAAACTAATCATACTTTTTATATTTTTAACGTTAAGTTCACATTATTTTACATCTAAAACACGTCTTTACAATACATTTGGGTGAATATAAAAGGTCGTAAAAAAATTTTGAAATACAGGTGATGAATCCGCAAAATATCGTCCTAAGTCATTTCTATTAAACTAATCATACTTTTTATATTTTTATCGTTAAGTTCACATAATTTTACATCTAAAACACGTATTTACAATACATTTGGGTGAATACAAAAAATAGAAAAAAAATTTGGGAAAAAATTTGGTAAAAAATTGTGATAATTCCGCTAAATATTGATTAAAGTCATTTGTATTGAACTAATCATACTTTTTATATTTTTATCGTTAAGTTCACATTATTTTACATCTAAATCACGTATTTACAATACATTTGGGTGAATATAAAAGGTCGTAATATAATTTTGAAAAACAGGTGATGAATCCGCTAAATATCGTTTAAAGTCATTTCTATTAAACTAATCATACTTTTTATATTTTTAACGTTAAGTTCACATTATTTTACATCTAAAACACGTCTTTACAATACATTTGGGTGAATATAAAAGGTCGTAAAAAAATTTTGAAATACAGGTGATGAATCCGCAAAATATCGTCTTAAGTCATTTCTATTAAACTAATCATACTTTTTATATTTTTATCGTTAAGTTCACATAATTTTACATCTAAAACACGTATTTACAATATATTTGGGTGAATACAAAAAATAGAAAAAAAATTTGTTAAAAAATGGTATTCCGCTAAATATCGTTTAAAGTCATTTGTATTGAACTAATCATACTTTTTATATTTTTATCGTTAAGTTCACATAATTTTACATCTAAAACACGTTTTTACAATACATTGGGGTGATTATAAAAGGTCGTAAAAAAATTTTGAAATACAGGTGATGAATCCGCTAAATATCGTCTTAATTCATTTCTATTAAACTAATCATACTTTTTATATTTTTAACGTTAATTTCACATTTTTTTAATCTAAAACATGTCTTTACAATACATTTGGGTGAATATAAAAGGTCGTAAAAGATATTTGAAAAACAGGTGATGAATCCGCTAAATATCGTTTAAAGTCATTTCTATTAAACTAATCATACTTTTTATATTTTTAACGTTAAGTTCACATAATTTTACATCTAAAACACGTCTTTACAATACATTGGGGTGATTATAAAAGGTCGTAAAAAAATTTTGAAATACAGGTGATGAATCCGCTAAATATCGTCTTAATTCATTTCTATTAAACTAATCATACTTTTTATATTTTTAACGTTAATTTCACATTTTTTTACATCTAAAACACGTATTTACAATACATTTGGGTGAATATAAAAGGTCGTAAAAAATATTTGAAAAACAGGTGATGAATCCGTTAAATATCGTTTAAAGTCATTTCTATTAAACTAATCATACTTTTTATATTTTTATCGTTAAGTTCACATTATTTTACATCTAAATCACGTATTTACAATACATTTGGGTGAATATAAAAGGTCGTAAAAAATATTTGAAAAACAGGTGATGAATCCGTTAAATATCGTTTAAAGTCATTTCTATTAAACTAATCATACTTTTTATATTTTTAACGTTAAGTTCACATTATTTTACATCTAAAACACGTCTTTACAATACATTTGGGTGAATATAAAAGGTCGTAAAAAAATTTTGAAATACAGGTGATGAATCCGCAAAATATCGTCCTAAGTCATTTCTATTAAACTAATCATACTTTTTATATTTTTATCGTTAAGTTCACATAATTTTACATCTAAAACACGTATTTACAATACATTTGGGTGAATACAAAAAATAGAAAAAAAATTTGGGAAAAAATTTGGTAAAAAATTGTGATAATTCCGCTAAATATTGATTAAAGTCATTTGTATTGAACTAACCATACTTTTTATATTTTTATCGTTAAGTTCATAATATTTTACATCTAAAACACGTCTTTACAATACATTTGTGTGAATATAAAAGGTCATAAAATTTTTTTGAAAAAATGGTGATAATTCCGCAAAATATCGTCTAAAGTCATTTGTATTGAACAAATCATACTTTTTATATTTTTATCGTTAAGTTCACATTATTTTAATCTAAAACATGTCTTTACAATACATTTGGGTGAATATAAAAGGTCGTAAAAAATATTTGAAAAACAGGTGATGAATCCGCTAAATATCGTTTAAAGTCATTTCTATTAAACTAATCATACTTTTTATATTTTTAACGTTAAGTTCACATAATTTTACATCTAAAACACGTCTTTACAATACATTGGGGTGATTATAAAAGGTCGTAAAAAAATTTTGAAATACAGGTGATGAATCCGCTAAATATCGTCTTAATTCATTTCTATTAAACTAATCATACTTTTTATATTTTTAACGTTAATTTCACATTATTTTACATCTAAAACACGTCTTTACAATACATTTGGGTGATTACAAAAAATAGAAAAAAAATTTGGTAAAAAATGGTGATAATTCCGCTAAATATCGTCTAAAGTCATTTGTATTGAACTAATCATACGTTTTATATTTTTATCGTTATGTTCACATTATTTTACATCTAAAACATGTCTTTACAATACATTTGTGTGAATATAAAAGGTCATAAAATTTTTTTGAAAAAATGGTGATAATTCCGCAAAATATCGTCTAAAGTCATTTGTATTGAACAAATCATACTTTTTATATTTTTATCGTTAAGTTCACATTATTTTAATCTAAAACATGTCTTTACAATACATTTGGGTGAATATAAAAGGTCGTAAAAAATATTTGAAAAACAGGTGATGAATCCGCTAAATATCGTTTAAAGTCATTTCTATTAAACTAATCATACTTTTTATATTTTTAACGTTAAGTTCACATAATTTTACATCTAAAACACGTCTTTACAATACATTGGGGTGATTATAAAAGGTCGTAAAAAAATTTTGAAATACAGGTGATGAATCCGCTAAATATCGTCTTAATTCATTTCTATTAAACTAATCATACTTTTTATATTTTTAACGTTAATTTCACATTATTTTACATCTAAAACACGTCTTTACAATACATTTGGGTGATTACAAAAAATAGAAAAAAAATTTGGTAAAAAATGGTGATAATTCCGCTAAATATCGTCTAAAGCCATTTGTATTGAACTAATCATACGTTTTATATTTTTATCGTTATGTTCACATTATTTTACATCTAAAACATGTCTTTACAATACATTTGTGTGAATATAAAAGGTCGTAAAAAATTTTTGAAAAAATGGTGATAATTCCGCAAAATATCGTCTAAAGTCATTTGTATTAAACTAATCATACTTTTTATATTTTTAACGTTAAGTTCACATTAGTTTACATCTAAAACACGCCTTTACAATACATTTGGGTGATTACAAAAAATAGAAAAAAAATTTGGTAAAAAATGGTGATAATTCCGTTAAATATCGACTAAAGTCATTTGTATTGAACTAACCATACTTTTTATATTTTTATCGTTAAGTTCATAATATTTTACATCTAAAACACGTCTTTACAATACATTTGTGTGAATATAAAAGGTCATAAAATTTTTTTGAAAAAATGGTGATAATTCCGCAAAATATCGTCTAAAGTCATTTGTGTTGAACAAATCATACTTTTTATATTTTTATCGTTAAGTTCACATTATTTTAATCTAAAACATGTCTTTACAATACATTTGGGTGAATATAAAAGGTCGTAAAAAATATTTGAAAAACAGGTGATGAATCCGCTAAATATCGTTTAAAGTCATTTCTATTAAACTAATCATACTTTTTATATTTTTAACGTTAAGTTCACATAATTTTACATCTAAAACACGTCTTTACAATACATTGGGGTGATTATAAAAGGTCGTAAAAAAATTTTGAAATACAGGTGATGAATCCGCTAAATATCGTCTTAATTCATTTCTATTAAACTAATCATACTTTTTATATTTTTAACGTTAATTTCACATTATTTTACATCTAAAACACGTATTTACAATACATTTGGGTGAATATAAAAGGTCGTAAAAAATATTTGAATAACAGGTGATGAATCCGTTAAATATCGTTTAAAGTCATTTCTATTAAACTAATCATACTTTTTATATTTTTATCGATAAGTTCACATTATTTTACATCTAAATCACGTATTTACAATACATTTGGGTGAATATAAAAGGTCGTAAAAAATATTTGAAAAACAGGTGATGAATCCGTTAAATATCGTTTAAAGTCATTTCTATTAAACTAATCATACTTTTTATATTTTTAACGTTAAGTTCACATTATTTTACATCTAAATCACGTATTTACAATACATTTGGGTGAATATAAAAGATCGTAAAAAATATTTGAAAAACAGGTGATGAATCCGTTAAATATCGTTTAAAGTCATTTCTATTAAACTAATCATACTTTTTATATTTTTAACGTTAAGTTCACATTATTTTACATCTAAAACACGTCTTTACAATACATTTGGGTGAATATAAAAGGTCGTAAAAAAATTTTGAAATACAGGTGATGAATCCGCAAAATATCGTCCTAAGTCATTTCTATTAAACTAATCATACTTTTTATATTTTTATCGTTAAGTTCACATAATTTTACATCTAAAACACGTATTTACAATACATTTGGGTGAATACAAAAAATAGAAAAAAAATTTGGGAAAAAATTTGGTAAAAAATTGTGATAATTCCGCTAAATATTGATTAAAGTCATTTGTATTGAACTAATCATACTTTTTATATTTTTATCGTTAAGTTCACATTATTTTACATCTAAATCACGTATTTACAATACATTTGGGTGAATATAAAAGGTCGTAATATAATTTTGAAAAACAGGTGATGAATCCGCTAAATATCGTTTAAAGTCATTTCTATTAAACTAATCATACTTTTTATATTTTTAACGTTAAGTTCACATTATTTTACATCTAAAACACGTATTTACAATACATTTGGGTGAATACAAAAAATAGAAAGAAAATTTGTTAAAAAATGGTGATAATTCCGCTAAATATCGTTTAAAGTCATTTGTATTGAACTAATCATACTTTTTATATTTTTATCGTTAAGTTCACATAATTTTACATCTAAAACACGTTTTTACAATACATTTGGGTGATTATAAAAGGTCGTAAAAAAATTTTGAAATACAGGTGATGAATCCGCTAAATATCGTCTTAAGTCATTTCTATTAAACTAATCATACTTTTTATATTTTTATCGTTAAGTTCACATAATTTTACATCTAAAACACGTTTTTACAATACATTTGGGTGATTATAAAAGGTCGTAAAAAAATTTTGAAATACAGGTGATGAATCCGCTAAATATCGTCTTAAGTCATTTCTATTAAACTAATCATACTTTTTATATTTTTATCGTTAAGTTCACATAATTTTACATCTAAAACACGTTTTTACAATACATTTGGGTGATTATAAAAGGTCGTAAAAAAATTTTGAAATACAGGTGATGAATCCGCTAAATATCGTCTTAAGTCATTTCTATTAAACTAATCATACTTTTTATATTTTTATCGTTAAGTTCACATAATTTTACATCTAAAACACGTATTTACAATACATTTGGGTGAATACAAAAAATAGAAAAAAAATTTGGGAAAAAATTTGGTAAAAAATTGTGATAATTCCGCTAAATATTGATTAAAGTCATTTGTATTGAACTAATCATACTTTTTATATTTTTATCGTTAAGTTCACATTATTTTACATCTAAATCACGTATTTACAATACATTTGGGTGAATATAAAAGGTCGTAATATAATTTTGAAAAACAGGTGATGAATCCGCTAAATATCGTTTAAAGTCATTTCTATTAAACTAATCATACTTTTTATATTTTTAACGTTAAGTTCACATTATTTTACATCTAAAACACGTCTTTACAATACATTTGGGTGAATATAAAAGGTCGTAAAAAAATTTTGAAATACAGGTGATGAATCCGCAAAACATCGTCTTAAGTCATTTCTATTAAACTAATCATACTTTTTATATTTTTATCGTTAAGTTCACATTATTTTAAATCTAAAATACGTCTATACAATACATTTGGGTGATTACAAAAAATAGAAAAAAAATTTGGTAAAAAATGGTGGTAATTCCGCTAAATATCGACTAAAGTCATTTGTATTGAACTAATCATACGTTTTATATTTTTATCGTTATGTTCACATTATTTTACATCTAAAACATGTCTTTACAATACATTTGTGTGAATATAAAAGGTCATAAAATTTTTTTGAAAAAATGGTGATAATTCCGCAAAATATCGTCTAAAGTCATTTGTATTGAACAAATCATACTTTTTATATTTTTATCGTTAAGTTCACATTATTTTAATCTAAAACATGTCTTTACAATACATTTGGGTGAATATAAAAGGTCGTAAAAAATATTTGAAAAACAGGTGATGAATCCGCTAAATATCGTTTAAAGTCATTTCTATTAAACTAATCATACTTTTTATATTTTTAACGTTAAGTTCACATAATTTTACATCTAAAACACGTCTTTACAATACATTGGGGTGATTATAAAAGGTCGTAAAAAAATTTTGAAATACAGGTGATGAATCCGCTAAATATCGTCTTAATTCATTTCTATTAAACTAATCATACTTTTTATATTTTTAACGTTAATTTCACATTATTTTACATCTAAAACACGTCTTTACAATACATTTGGGTGATTACAAAAAATAGAAAAAAAATTTGGTAAAAAATGGTGATAATTCCGCTAAATATCGTCTAAAGCCATTTGTATTGAACTAATCATACGTTTTATATTTTTATCGTTATGTTCACATTATTTTACATCTAAAACATGTCTTTACAATACATTTGTGTGAATATAAAAGGTCGTAAAAAATTTTTGAAAAAATGGTGATAATTCCGCAAAATATCGTCTAAAGTCATTTGTATTAAACTAATCATACTTTTTATATTTTTAACGTTAAGTTCACATTAGTTTACATCTAAAACACGCCTTTACAATACATTTGGGTGATTACAAAAAATAGAAAAAAAATTTGGTAAAAAATGGTGATAATTCCGTTAAATATCGACTAAAGTCATTTGTATTGAACTAACCATACTTTTTATATTTTTATCGTTAAGTTCATAATATTTTACATCTAAAACACGTCTTTACAATACATTTGTGTGAATATAAAAGGTCATAAAATTTTTTTGAAAAAATGGTGATAATTCCGCAAAATATCGTCTAAAGTCATTTGTGTTGAACAAATCATACTTTTTATATTTTTATCGTTAAGTTCACATTATTTTAATCTAAAACATGTCTTTACAATACATTTGGGTGAATATAAAAGGTCGTAAAAAATATTTGAAAAACAGGTGATGAATCCGCTAAATATCGTTTAAAGTCATTTCTATTAAACTAATCATACTTTTTATATTTTTAACGTTAAGTTCACATAATTTTACATCTAAAACACGTCTTTACAATACATTGGGGTGATTATAAAAGGTCGTAAAAAAATTTTGAAATACAGGTGATGAATCCGCTAAATATCGTCTTAATTCATTTCTATTAAACTAATCATACTTTTTATATTTTTAACGTTAATTTCACATTATTTTACATCTAAAACACGTATTTACAATACATTTGGGTGAATATAAAAGGTCGTAAAAAATATTTGAATAACAGGTGATGAATCCGTTAAATATCGTTTAAAGTCATTTCTATTAAACTAATCATACTTTTTATATTTTTATCGATAAGTTCACATTATTTTACATCTAAATCACGTATTTACAATACATTTGGGTGAATATAAAAGGTCGTAAAAAATATTTGAAAAACAGGTGATGAATCCGTTAAATATCGTTTAAAGTCATTTCTATTAAACTAATCATACTTTTTATATTTTTAACGTTAAGTTCACATTATTTTACATCTAAATCACGTATTTACAATACATTTGGGTGAATATAAAAGATCGTAAAAAATATTTGAAAAACAGGTGATGAATCCGTTAAATATCGTTTAAAGTCATTTCTATTAAACTAATCATACTTTTTATATTTTTAACGTTAAGTTCACATTATTTTACATCTAAAACACGTCTTTACAATACATTTGGGTGAATATAAAAGGTCGTAAAAAAATTTTGAAATACAGGTGATGAATCCGCAAAATATCGTCCTAAGTCATTTCTATTAAACTAATCATACTTTTTATATTTTTATCGTTAAGTTCACATAATTTTACATCTAAAACACGTATTTACAATACATTTGGGTGAATACAAAAAATAGAAAAAAAATTTGGGAAAAAATTTGGTAAAAAATTGTGATAATTCCGCTAAATATTGATTAAAGTCATTTGTATTGAACTAATCATACTTTTTATATTTTTATCGTTAAGTTCACATTATTTTACATCTAAATCACGTATTTACAATACATTTGGGTGAATATAAAAGGTCGTAATATAATTTTGAAAAACAGGTGATGAATCCGCTAAATATCGTTTAAAGTCATTTCTATTAAACTAATCATACTTTTTATATTTTTAACGTTAAGTTCACATTATTTTACATCTAAAACACGTATTTACAATACATTTGGGTGAATACAAAAAATAGAAAGAAAATTTGTTAAAAAATGGTGATAATTCCGCTAAATATCGTTTAAAGTCATTTGTATTGAACTAATCATACTTTTTATATTTTTATCGTTAAGTTCACATAATTTTACATCTAAAACACGTTTTTACAATACATTTGGGTGATTATAAAAGGTCGTAAAAAAATTTTGAAATACAGGTGATGAATCCGCTAAATATCGTCTTAAGTCATTTCTATTAAACTAATCATACTTTTTATATTTTTATCGTTAAGTTCACATAATTTTACATCTAAAACACGTTTTTACAATACATTTGGGTGATTATAAAAGGTCGTAAAAAAATTTTGAAATACAGGTGATGAATCCGCTAAATATCGTCTTAAGTCATTTCTATTAAACTAATCATACTTTTTATATTTTTATCGTTAAGTTCACATAATTTTACATCTAAAACACGTTTTTACAATACATTTGGGTGATTATAAAAGGTCGTAAAAAAATTTTGAAATACAGGTGATGAATCCGCTAAATATCGTCTTAAGTCATTTCTATTAAACTAATCATACTTTTTATATTTTTATCGTTAAGTTCACATAATTTTACATCTAAAACACGTATTTACAATACATTTGGGTGAATACAAAAAATAGAAAAAAAATTTGGGAAAAAATTTGGTAAAAAATTGTGATAATTCCGCTAAATATTGATTAAAGTCATTTGTATTGAACTAATCATACTTTTTATATTTTTATCGTTAAGTTCACATTATTTTACATCTAAATCACGTATTTACAATACATTTGGGTGAATATAAAAGGTCGTAATATAATTTTGAAAAACAGGTGATGAATCCGCTAAATATCGTTTAAAGTCATTTCTATTAAACTAATCATACTTTTTATATTTTTAACGTTAAGTTCACATTATTTTACATCTAAAACACGTCTTTACAATACATTTGGGTGAATATAAAAGGTCGTAAAAAAATTTTGAAATACAGGTGATGAATCCGCAAAACATCGTCTTAAGTCATTTCTATTAAACTAATCATACTTTTTATATTTTTATCGTTAAGTTCACATTATTTTAAATCTAAAATACGTCTATACAATACATTTGGGTGATTACAAAAAATAGAAAAAAAATTTGGTAAAAAATGGTGGTAATTCCGCTAAATATCGACTAAAGTCATTTGTATTGAACTAATCATACTTTTTATATTTTTATCGTTAAGTTCATAATATTTTACATCTAAAACACGTCTTTACAATACATTTGTGTGAATATAAAAGGTCATAAAATTTTTTTGAAAAAATGGTGATAATTCCGCAAAATATCGTCTAAAGTCATTTGTATTGAACAAATCATACTTTTTATATTTTTATCGTTAAGTTCACATTATTTTAATCTAAAACATGTCTTTACAATACATTTGGGTGAATATAAAAGGTCGTAAAAAATATTTGAAAAACAGGTGATGAATCCGCTAAATATCGTTTAAAGTCATTTCTATTAAACTAATCATACTTTTTATATTTTTAACGTTAAGTTCACATAATTTTACATCTAAAACACGTCTTTACAATACATTGGGGTGATTATAAAAGGTCGTAAAAAAATTTTGAAATACAGGTGATGAATCCGCTAAATATCGTCTTAATTCATTTCTATTAAACTAATCATACTTTTTATATTTTTAACGTTAATTTCACATTATTTTACATCTAAAACACATCTTTACAATACATTTGGGTGATTACAAAAAATAGAAAAAAAATTTGGTAAAAAATGGTGATAATTCCGCTAAATATCGTCTAAAGTCATTTGTATTGAACTAATCATACGTTTTATATTTTTATCGTTATGTTCACATTATTTTACATCTAAAACATGTCTTTACAATACATTTGTGTGAATATAAAAGGTCGTAAAAAATTTTTGAAAAAATGGTGATAATTCCGCAAAATATCGTCTAAAGTCATTTGTATTAAACTAATCATACTTTTTATATTTTTAACGTTAAGTTCACATTAGTTTACATCTAAAACACGCCTTTACAATACATTTGGGTGATTACAAAAAATAGAAAAAAAATTTGGTAAAAAATGGTGATAATTCCGTTAAATATCGACTAAAGTCATTTGTATTGAACTAACCATACTTTTTATATTTTTATCGTTAAGTTCATAATATTTTACATCTAAAACACGTCTTTACAATACATTTGTGTGAATATAAAAGGTCATAAAAATTTTTTGAAAAAATGGTGATAATTCCGCAAAATATCGTCTAAAGTCATTTGTTTTGAACAAATCATACTTTTTATATTTTTATCGTTAAGTTCACATTATTTTAATCTAAAACATGTCATTACAATACATTTGGGTGAATATAAAAGGTCGTAAAAAATATTTGAAAAACAGGTGATGAATCCGCTAAATATCGTTTAAAGTCATTTCTATTAAACTAATCATACTTTTTATATTTTTAACGTTAAGTTCACATAATTTTACATCTAAAACACGTCTTTACAATATATTGGGGTGATTATAAAAGGTCGTAAAAAAATTTTGAAATACAGGTGATGAATCCGCTAAATATCGTCTTAATTCATTTCTATTAAACTAATCATACTTTTTATATTTTTAACGTTAATTTCACATTATTTTACATCTAAAACACGTATTTACAATACATTTGGGTGAATACAAAAAATAGAAAAAAAATTTGGTAAAAAATGGTGATAATTCCGCTAAATGTCGTTTAAAGTCATTTCTATTAAACTAATCATACTTTTTATATTTTTATCGTTAAGTTCACATTATTTTACATCTAAATCACGTATTTACAATACATTTGGGTGAATAAAAAAAGGTCGTAAAAAATATTTGAAAAATAGGTGATGAATCCGTTAAATATCGTTTAAAGTCATTTCTATTAAACTAATCATACTTTTTATATTTTTAACGTTAAGTTCACATTATTTTACATCTAAAACACGTCTTTACAATACATTTGGGTGAATATAAAAGGTCGTAAAAAATATTTGAAAAACAGGTGATGAATCCGTTAAATATCGTTTAAAGTCATTTCTATTAAACTAATCATACTTTTTATATTTTTAACGTTAAGTTCACATTATTTTACATCTAAAACACGTCTTACAATACATTGGGGTGATTATAAAAGGTCGTAAAAAAATTTTGAAATACAGGTGATGAATCCGCTAAATATCGTCTTAATTCATTTCTATTAAACTAATCATACTTTTTATATTTTTAACGTTAATTTCACATTTTTTTACATCTAAAACACGTATTTACAATACATTTGGGTGAATATAAAAGGTCGTAAAAAATATTTGAAAAACAGGTGATGAATCCGTTAAATATCGTTTAAAGTCATTTCTATTAAACTAATCATACTTTTTATATTTTTATCGTTAAGTTCACATTATTTTACATCTAAATCACGTATTTACAATACATTTGGGTGAATATAAAAGGTCGTAAAAAATATTTGAAAAACAGGTGATGAATCCGTTAAATATCGTTTAAAGTCATTTCTATTAAACTAATCATACTTTTTATATTTTTAACGTTAAGTTCACATTATTTTACATCTAAAACACGTATTTACAATACATTTGGGTGAATACAAAAAATAGAAAAAAAATTTGGGAAAAAATTTGGTAAAAAATTGTGATAATTCCGCTAAATATTGATTAAAGTCATTTGTATTGAACTAATCATACTTTTTATATTTTTATCGTTAAGTTCACATTATTTTACATCTAAATCACGTATTTACAATACATTTGGGTGAATATAAAAGGTCGTAATATAATTTTGAAAAAATGGTGATAATTCCGCAAAATATCGTCTAAAGTCTTTGTATTAAACTAATCATACTTTTTATATTTTTAACGTTAAGTTCACATTAGTTTACATCTAAAACACGCCTTTACAATACATTTGGGTGATTACAATAAATAGAAAAAAAATTTGGTAAAAAATGGTGATAATTCCGTTAAATATCGACTAAAGTCATTTGTATTGAACTAACCATACTTTTTATATTTTTATCGTTAAGTTCATAATATTTTACATCTAAAACACGTCTTTACAATACATTTGTGTGAATATAAAAGGTCATAAAATTTTTTTGAAAAAATGGTGATAATTCCGCAAAATATCGTCTAAAGTCATTTGTATTGAACAAATCATACTTTTTATATTTTTATCGTTAAGTTCACATTATTTTAATCTAAAACATGTCTTTACAATACATTTGGGTGAATATAAAAGGTCGTAAAAGATATTTGAAAAACAGGTGATGAATCCGCTAAATATCGTTTAAAGTCATTTCTATTAAACTAATCATACTTTTTATATTTTTAACGTTAAGTTCACATAATTTTACATCTAAAACACGTCTTTACAATACATTGGGGTGATTATAAAAGGTCGTAAAAAAATTTTGAAATACAGGTGATGAATCCGCAAAATATCGTCTTAAGTCATTTCTATTTAACTAATCATACTTTTTATATTTTTATCGTTAAGTTCACATAATTTTACATCTAAAACACGTATTTACAATACATTTGGGTGAATACAAAAAATAGAAAAAAAATTTGGGAAAAAATTTGGTAAAAAATTGTGATAATTCCGCTAAATATTGATTAAAGTCATTTGTATTGAACTAATCATACTTTTTATATTTTTATCGTTAAGTTCACATTATTTTACATCTAAATCACGTATTTACAATACATTTGGGTGAATATAAAAGGTCGTAATATAATTTTGAAAAACAGGTGATGAATCCGCTAAATATCGTTTAAAGTCATTTCTATTAAACTAATCATACTTTTTATATTTTTAACGTTAAGTTCACATTATTTTACATCTAAAACACGTATTTACAATACATTTGGGTGAATACAAAAAATAGAAAAAAAATTTGTTAAAAAATGGTGATAATTCCGCTAAATATCGTTTAAAGTCATTTGTATTGAACTAATCATACTTTTTATATTTTTATCGTTAAGTTCACATAATTTTACATCTAAAACACGTTTTTACAATACATTTGGGTGATTATAAAAGGTCGTAAAAAAATTTTGAAATACAGGTGATGAATCCGCTAAATATCGTCTTAAGTCATTTCTATTAAACTAATCATACTTTTTATATTTTTATCGTTAAGTTCACATAATTTTACATCTAAAACACGTTTTTACAATACATTTGGGTGATTATAAAAGGTCGTAAAAAAATTTTGAAATACAGGTGATGAATCCGCTAAATATCGTCTTAAGTCATTTCTATTAAACTAATCATACTTTTTATATTTTTATCGTTAAGTTCACATAATTTTACATCTAAAACACGTTTTTACAATACATTTGGGTGATTATAAAAGGTCGTAAAAAAATTTTGAAATACAGGTGATGAATCCGCTAAATATCGTCTTAAGTCATTTCTATTAAACTAATCATACTTTTTATATTTTTATCGTTAAGTTCACATAATTTTACATCTAAAACACGTATATACAATACATTTGGGTGAATACAAAAAATAGAAAAAAAATTTGGGAAAAAATTTGGTAAAAAATTGTGATAGTTCCGCTAAATATTGATTAAAGTCATTTGTATTGAACTAATCATACTTTTTATATTTTTATCGTTAAGTTCACATTATTTTACATCTAAATCACGTATTTACAATACATTTGGGTGAATATAAAAGGTCGTAATATAATTTTGAAAAACAGGTGATGAATCCGCTAAATATCGTCTAAAGTCATTTGTATTGAACTAATCATACGTTTTATATTTTTATCGTTATGTTCACATTATTTTACATCTAAAACATGTCTTTACAATACATTTGTGTGAATATAAAAGGTCGTAAAAAATTTTTGAAAAAATGGTGATAATTCCGCAAAATATCGTCTAAAGTCATTTGTATTAAACTAATCATACTTTTTATATTTTTAACGTTAAGTTCACATTAGTTTACATCTAAAACACGCCTTTACAATACATTTGGGTGATTACAAAAAATAGAAAAAAAATTTGGTAAAAAATGGTGATAATTCCGTTAAATATCGACTAAAGTCATTTGTATTGAACTAACCATACTTTTTATATTTTTATCGTTAAGTTCATAATATTTTACATCTAAAACACGTCTTTACAATACATTTGTGTGAATATAAAAGGTCATAAAAATTTTTTGAAAAAATGGTGATAATTCCGCAAAATATCGTCTAAAGTCATTTGTTTTGAACAAATCATACTTTTTATATTTTTATCGTTAAGTTCACATTATTTTAATCTAAAACATGTCATTACAATACATTTGGGTGAATATAAAAGGTCGTAAAAAATATTTGAAAAACAGGTGATGAATCCGCTAAATATCGTTTAAAGTCATTTCTATTAAACTAATCATACTTTTTATATTTTTAACGTTAAGTTCACATAATTTTACATCTAAAACACGTCTTTACAATACATTGGGGTGATTATAAAAGGTCGTAAAAAAATTTTGAAATACAGGTGATGAATCCGCTAAATATCGTCTTAATTCATTTCTATTAAACTAATCATACTTTTTATATTTTTAACGTTAATTTCACATTATTTTACATCTAAAACACGTATTTACAATACATTTGGGTGAATACAAAAAATAGAAAAAAAATTTGGTAAAAAATGGTGATAATTCCGCTAAATGTCGTTTAAAGTCATTTCTATTAAACTAATCATACTTTTTATATTTTTATCGTTAAGTTCACATTATTTTACATCTAAATCACGTATTTACAATACATTTGGGTGAATAAAAAAAGGTCGTAAAAAATATTTGAAAAATAGGTGATGAATCCGTTAAATATCGTTTAAAGTCATTTCTATTAAACTAATCATACTTTTTATATTTTTAACGTTAAGTTCACATTATTTTACATCTAAAACACGTCTTTACAATACATTTGGGTGAATATAAAAGGTCGTAAAAAATATTTGAAAAACAGGTGATGAATCCGTTAAATATCGTTTAAAGTCATTTCTATTAAACTAATCATACTTTTTATATTTTTAACGTTAAGTTCACATTATTTTACATCTAAAACACGTCTTACAATACATTGGGGTGATTATAAAAGGTCGTAAAAAAATTTTGAAATACAGGTGATGAATCCGCTAAATATCGTCTTAATTCATTTCTATTAAACTAATCATACTTTTTATATTTTTAACGTTAATTTCACATTTTTTTACATCTAAAACACGTATTTACAATACATTTGGGTGAATATAAAAGGTCGTAAAAAATATTTGAAAAACAGGTGATGAATCCGTTAAATATCGTTTAAAGTCATTTCTATTAAACTAATCATACTTTTTATATTTTTATCGTTAAGTTCACATTATTTTACATCTAAATCACGTATTTACAATACATTTGGGTGAATATAAAAGGTCGTAAAAAATATTTGAAAAACAGGTGATGAATCCGTTAAATATCGTTTAAAGTCATTTCTATTAAACTAATCATACTTTTTATATTTTTAACGTTAAGTTCACATTATTTTACATCTAAAACACGTATTTACAATACATTTGGGTGAATACAAAAAATAGAAAAAAAATTTGGGAAAAAATTTGGTAAAAAATTGTGATAATTCCGCTAAATATTGATTAAAGTCATTTGTATTGAACTAATCATACTTTTTATATTTTTATCGTTAAGTTCACATTATTTTACATCTAAATCACGTATTTACAATACATTTGGGTGAATATAAAAGGTCGTAATATAATTTTGAAAAAATGGTGATAATTCCGCAAAATATCGTCTAAAGTCTTTGTATTAAACTAATCATACTTTTTATATTTTTAACGTTAAGTTCACATTAGTTTACATCTAAAACACGCCTTTACAATACATTTGGGTGATTACAATAAATAGAAAAAAAATTTGGTAAAAAATGGTGATAATTCCGTTAAATATCGACTAAAGTCATTTGTATTGAACTAACCATACTTTTTATATTTTTATCGTTAAGTTCATAATATTTTACATCTAAAACACGTCTTTACAATACATTTGTGTGAATATAAAAGGTCATAAAATTTTTTTGAAAAAATGGTGATAATTCCGCAAAATATCGTCTAAAGTCATTTGTATTGAACAAATCATACTTTTTATATTTTTATCGTTAAGTTCACATTATTTTAATCTAAAACATGTCTTTACAATACATTTGGGTGAATATAAAAGGTCGTAAAAGATATTTGAAAAACAGGTGATGAATCCGCTAAATATCGTTTAAAGTCATTTCTATTAAACTAATCATACTTTTTATATTTTTAACGTTAAGTTCACATAATTTTACATCTAAAACACGTCTTTACAATACATTGGGGTGATTATAAAAGGTCGTAAAAAAATTTTGAAATACAGGTGATGAATCCGCAAAATATCGTCTTAAGTCATTTCTATTTAACTAATCATACTTTTTATATTTTTATCGTTAAGTTCACATAATTTTACATCTAAAACACGTATTTACAATACATTTGGGTGAATACAAAAAATAGAAAAAAAATTTGGGAAAAAATTTGGTAAAAAATTGTGATAATTCCGCTAAATATTGATTAAAGTCATTTGTATTGAACTAATCATACTTTTTATATTTTTATCGTTAAGTTCACATTATTTTACATCTAAATCACGTATTTACAATACATTTGGGTGAATATAAAAGGTCGTAATATAATTTTGAAAAACAGGTGATGAATCCGCTAAATATCGTTTAAAGTCATTTCTATTAAACTAATCATACTTTTTATATTTTTAACGTTAAGTTCACATTATTTTACATCTAAAACACGTATTTACAATACATTTGGGTGAATACAAAAAATAGAAAAAAAATTTGTTAAAAAATGGTGATAATTCCGCTAAATATCGTTTAAAGTCATTTGTATTGAACTAATCATACTTTTTATATTTTTATCGTTAAGTTCACATAATTTTACATCTAAAACACGTTTTTACAATACATTTGGGTGATTATAAAAGGTCGTAAAAAAATTTTGAAATACAGGTGATGAATCCGCTAAATATCGTCTTAAGTCATTTCTATTAAACTAATCATACTTTTTATATTTTTATCGTTAAGTTCACATAATTTTACATCTAAAACACGTTTTTACAATACATTTGGGTGATTATAAAAGGTCGTAAAAAAATTTTGAAATACAGGTGATGAATCCGCTAAATATCGTCTTAAGTCATTTCTATTAAACTAATCATACTTTTTATATTTTTATCGTTAAGTTCACATAATTTTACATCTAAAACACGTTTTTACAATACATTTGGGTGATTATAAAAGGTCGTAAAAAAATTTTGAAATACAGGTGATGAATCCGCTAAATATCGTCTTAAGTCATTTCTATTAAACTAATCATACTTTTTATATTTTTATCGTTAAGTTCACATAATTTTACATCTAAAACACGTATATACAATACATTTGGGTGAATACAAAAAATAGAAAAAAAATTTGGGAAAAAATTTGGTAAAAAATTGTGATAGTTCCGCTAAATATTGATTAAAGTCATTTGTATTGAACTAATCATACTTTTTATATTTTTATCGTTAAGTTCACATTATTTTACATCTAAATCACGTATTTACAATACATTTGGGTGAATATAAAAGGTCGTAATATAATTTTGAAAAACAGGTGATGAATCCGCTAAATATCGTCTAAAGTCATTTGTATTGAACTAATCATACGTTTTATATTTTTATCGTTATGTTCACATTATTTTACATCTAAAACATGTCTTTACAATACATTTGTGTGAATATAAAAGGTCGTAAAAAATTTTTGAAAAAATGGTGATAATTCCGCAAAATATCGTCTAAAGTCATTTGTATTAAACTAATCATACTTTTTATATTTTTAACGTTAAGTTCACATTAGTTTACATCTAAAACACGCCTTTACAATACATTTGGGTGATTACAAAAAATAGAAAAAAAATTTGGTAAAAAATGGTGATAATTCCGTTAAATATCGACTAAAGTCATTTGTATTGAACTAACCATACTTTTTATATTTTTATCGTTAAGTTCATAATATTTTACATCTAAAACACGTCTTTACAATACATTTGTGTGAATATAAAAGGTCATAAAAATTTTTTGAAAAAATGGTGATAATTCCGCAAAATATCGTCTAAAGTCATTTGTTTTGAACAAATCATACTTTTTATATTTTTATCGTTAAGTTCACATTATTTTAATCTAAAACATGTCATTACAATACATTTGGGTGAATATAAAAGGTCGTAAAAAATATTTGAAAAACAGGTGATGAATCCGCTAAATATCGTTTAAAGTCATTTCTATTAAACTAATCATACTTTTTATATTTTTAACGTTAAGTTCACATAATTTTACATCTAAAACACGTCTTTACAATACATTGGGGTGATTATAAAAGGTCGTAAAAAAATTTTGAAATACAGGTGATGAATCCGCTAAATATCGTCTTAATTCATTTCTATTAAACTAATCATACTTTTTATATTTTTAACGTTAATTTCACATTATTTTACATCTAAAACACGTATTTACAATACATTTGGGTGAATACAAAAAATAGAAAAAAAATTTGGTAAAAAATGGTGATAATTCCGCTAAATGTCGTTTAAAGTCATTTCTATTAAACTAATCATACTTTTTATATTTTTATCGTTAAGTTCACATTATTTTACATCTAAATCACGTATTTACAATACATTTGGGTGAATAAAAAAAGGTCGTAAAAAATATTTGAAAAATAGGTGATGAATCCGTTAAATATCGTTTAAAGTCATTTCTATTAAACTAATCATACTTTTTATATTTTTAACGTTAAGTTCACATTATTTTACATCTAAAACACGTCTTTACAATACATTTGGGTGAATATAAAAGGTCGTAAAAAATATTTGAAAAACAGGTGATGAATCCGTTAAATATCGTTTAAAGTCATTTCTATTAAACTAATCATACTTTTTATATTTTTAACGTTAAGTTCACATTATTTTACATCTAAAACACGTCTTACAATACATTGGGGTGATTATAAAAGGTCGTAAAAAAATTTTGAAATACAGGTGATGAATCCGCTAAATATCGTCTTAATTCATTTCTATTAAACTAATCATACTTTTTATATTTTTAACGTTAATTTCACATTTTTTTACATCTAAAACACGTATTTACAATACATTTGGGTGAATATAAAAGGTCGTAAAAAATATTTGAAAAACAGGTGATGAATCCGTTAAATATCGTTTAAAGTCATTTCTATTAAACTAATCATACTTTTTATATTTTTATCGTTAAGTTCACATTATTTTACATCTAAATCACGTATTTACAATACATTTGGGTGAATATAAAAGGTCGTAAAAAATATTTGAAAAACAGGTGATGAATCCGTTAAATATCGTTTAAAGTCATTTCTATTAAACTAATCATACTTTTTATATTTTTAACGTTAATTTCACATTTTTTTAATCTAAAACATGTCTTTACAATACATTTGGGTGAATATAAAAGGTCGTAAAAGATATTTGAAAAACAGGTGATGAATCCGCTAAATATCGTTTAAAGTCATTTCTATTAAACTAATCATACTTTTTATATTTTTAACGTTAAGTTCACATAATTTTACATCTAAAACACGTCTTTACAATACATTGGGGTGATTATAAAAGGTCGTAAAAAAATTTTGAAATACAGGTGATGAATCCGCTAAATATCGTCTTAATTCATTTCTATTAAACTAATCATACTTTTTATATTTTTAACGTTAATTTCACATTTTTTTACATCTAAAACACGTATTTACAATACATTTGGGTGAATATAAAAGGTCGTAAAAAATATTTGAAAAACAGGTGATGAATCCGTTAAATATCGTTTAAAGTCATTTCTATTAAACTAATCATACTTTTTATATTTTTATCGTTAAGTTCACATTATTTTACATCTAAATCACGTATTTACAATACATTTGGGTGAATATAAAAGGTCGTAAAAAATATTTGAAAAACAGGTGATGAATCCGTTAAATATCGTTTAAAGTCATTTCTATTAAACTAATCATACTTTTTATATTTTTAACGTTAAGTTCACATTATTTTACATCTAAAACACGTCTTTACAATACATTTGGGTGAATATAAAAGGTCGTAAAAAAATTTTGAAATACAGGTGATGAATCCGCAAAATATCGTCCTAAGTCATTTCTATTAAACTAATCATACTTTTTATATTTTTATCGTTAAGTTCACATAATTTTACATCTAAAACACGTATTTACAATACATTTGGGTGAATACAAAAAATAGAAAAAAAATTTGGGAAAAAATTTGGTAAAAAATTGTGATAATTCCGCTAAATATTGATTAAAGTCATTTGTATTGAACTAACCATACTTTTTATATTTTTATCGTTAAGTTCATAATATTTTACATCTAAAACACGTCTTTACAATACATTTGTGTGAATATAAAAGGTCATAAAATTTTTTTGAAAAAATGGTGATAATTCCGCAAAATATCGTCTAAAGTCATTTGTATTGAACAAATCATACTTTTTATATTTTTATCGTTAAGTTCACATTATTTTAATCTAAAACATGTCTTTACAATACATTTGGGTGAATATAAAAGGTCGTAAAAAATATTTGAAAAACAGGTGATGAATCCGCTAAATATCGTTTAAAGTCATTTCTATTAAACTAATCATACTTTTTATATTTTTAACGTTAAGTTCACATAATTTTACATCTAAAACACGTCTTTACAATACATTGGGGTGATTATAAAAGGTCGTAAAAAAATTTTGAAATACAGGTGATGAATCCGCTAAATATCGTCTTAATTCATTTCTATTAAACTAATCATACTTTTTATATTTTTAACGTTAATTTCACATTATTTTACATCTAAAACACGTCTTTACAATACATTTGGGTGATTACAAAAAATAGAAAAAAAATTTGGTAAAAAATGGTGATAATTCCGCTAAATATCGTCTAAAGTCATTTGTATTGAACTAATCATACGTTTTATATTTTTATCGTTATGTTCACATTATTTTACATCTAAAACATGTCTTTACAATACATTTGTGTGAATATAAAAGGTCATAAAATTTTTTTGAAAAAATGGTGATAATTCCGCAAAATATCGTCTAAAGTCATTTGTATTGAACAAATCATACTTTTTATATTTTTATCGTTAAGTTCACATTATTTTAATCTAAAACATGTCTTTACAATACATTTGGGTGAATATAAAAGGTCGTAAAAAATATTTGAAAAACAGGTGATGAATCCGCTAAATATCGTTTAAAGTCATTTCTATTAAACTAATCATACTTTTTATATTTTTAACGTTAAGTTCACATAATTTTACATCTAAAACACGTCTTTACAATACATTGGGGTGATTATAAAAGGTCGTAAAAAAATTTTGAAATACAGGTGATGAATCCGCTAAATATCGTCTTAATTCATTTCTATTAAACTAATCATACTTTTTATATTTTTAACGTTAATTTCACATTATTTTACATCTAAAACACGTCTTTACAATACATTTGGGTGATTACAAAAAATAGAAAAAAAATTTGGTAAAAAATGGTGATAATTCCGCTAAATATCGTCTAAAGTCATTTGTATTGAACTAATCATACGTTTTATATTTTTATCGTTATGTTCACATTATTTTACATCTAAAACATGTCTTTACAATACATTTGTGTGAATATAAAAGGTCGTAAAAAATTTTTGAAAAAATGGTGATAATTCCGCAAAATATCGTCTAAAGTCATTTGTATTAAACTAATCATACTTTTTATATTTTTAACGTTAAGTTCACATTAGTTTACATCTAAAACACGCCTTTACAATACATTTGGGTGATTACAAAAAATAGAAAAAAAATTTGGTAAAAAATGGTGATAATTCCGTTAAATATCGACTAAAGTCATTTGTATTGAACTAACCATACTTTTTATATTTTTATCGTTAAGTTCATAATATTTTACATCTAAAACACGTCTTTACAATACATTTGTGTGAATATAAAAGGTCATAAAATTTTTTTGAAAAAATGGTGATAATTCCGCAAAATATCGTCTAAAGTCATTTGTGTTGAACAAATCATACTTTTTATATTTTTATCGTTAAGTTCACATTATTTTAATCTAAAACATGTCTTTACAATACATTTGGGTGAATATAAAAGGTCGTAAAAAATATTTGAAAAACAGGTGATGAATCCGCTAAATATCGTTTAAAGTCATTTCTATTAAACTAATCATACTTTTTATATTTTTAACGTTAATTTCACATTATTTTACATCTAAAACACGTATTTACAATACATTTGGGTGAATATAAAAGGTCGTAAAAAATATTTGAATAACAGGTGATGAATCCGTTAAATATCGTTTAAAGTCATTTCTATTAAACTAATCATACTTTTTATATTTTTATCGATAAGTTCACATTATTTTACATCTAAATCACGTATTTACAATACATTTGGGTGAATATAAAAGGTCGTAAAAAATATTTGAAAAACAGGTGATGAATCCGTTAAATATCGTTTAAAGTCATTTCTATTAAACTAATCATACTTTTTATATTTTTAACGTTAAGTTCACATTATTTTACATCTAAATCACGTATTTACAATACATTTGGGTGAATATAAAAGATCGTAAAAAATATTTGAAAAACAGGTGATGAATCCGTTAAATATCGTTTAAAGTCATTTCTATTAAACTAATCATACTTTTTATATTTTTAACGTTAAGTTCACATTATTTTACATCTAAAACACGTATTTACAATACATTTGGGTGAATACAAAAAATAGAAAAAAAATTTGTTAAAAAATGGTGATAATTCCGCTAAATATCGTTTAAAGTCATTTGTATTGAACTAATCATACTTTTTATATTTTTATCGTTAAGTTCACATAATTTTACATCTAAAACACGTTTTTACAATACATTTGGGTGATTATAAAAGGTCGTAAAAAAATTTTGAAATACAGGTGATGAATCCGCTAAATATCGTCTTAAGTCATTTCTATTAAACTAATCATACTTTTTATATTTTTATCGTTAAGTTCACATAATTTTACATCTAAAACACGTTTTTACAATACATTTGGGTGATTATAAAAGGTCGTAAAAAAATTTTGAAATACAGGTGATGAATCCGCTAAATATCGTCTTAAGTCATTTCTATTAAACTAATCATACTTTTTATATTTTTATCGTTAAGTTCACATAATTTTACATCTAAAACACGTATTTACAATACATTTGGGTGAATACAAAAAATAGAAAAAAAATTTGGGAAAAAATGGTGGTAATTCCGCTAAATATCGACTAAAGTCATTTGTATTGAACTAATCATACTTTTTATATTTTTATCGTTAAGTTCATAATATTTTACATCTAAAACACGTCTTTACAATACATTTGTGTGAATATAAAAGGTCATAAAATTTTTTTGAAAAAATGGTGATAATTCCGCAAAATATCGTCTAAAGTCATTTGTATTGAACAAATCATACTTTTTATATTTTTATCGTTAAGTTCACATTATTTTAATCTAAAACATGTCTTTACAATACATTTGGGTGAATATAAAAGGTCGTAAAAAATATTTGAAAAACAGGTGATGAATCCGCTAAATATCGTTTAAAGTCATTTCTATTAAACTAATCATACTTTTTATATTTTTAACGTTAAGTTCACATAATTTTACATCTAAAACACGTCTTTACAATACATTGGGGTGATTATAAAAGGTCGTAAAAAAATTTTGAAATACAGGTGATGAATCCGCTAAATATCGTCTTAATTCATTTCTATTAAACTAATCATACTTTTTATATTTTTAACGTTAATTTCACATTATTTTACATCTAAAACACATCTTTACAATACATTTGGGTGATTACAAAAAATAGAAAAAAAATTTGGTAAAAAATGGTGATAATTCCGCTAAATATCGTCTAAAGTCATTTGTATTGAACTAATCATACGTTTTATATTTTTATCGTTATGTTCACATTATTTTACATCTAAAACATGTCTTTACAATACATTTGTGTGAATATAAAAGGTCGTAAAAAATATTTGAAAAACAGGTGATGAATCCGCTAAATATCGTTTAAAGTCATTTCTATTAAACTAATCATACTTTTTATATTTTTAACGTTAAGTTCACATAATTTTACATCTAAAACACGTCTTTACAATACATTGGGGTGATTATAAAAGGTCGTAAAAAAATTTTGAAATACAGGTGATGAATCCGCTAAATATCGTCTTAATTCATTTCTATTAAACTAATCATACTTTTTATATTTTTAACGTTAATTTCACATTATTTTACATCTAAAACACGTATTTACAATACATTTGGGTGAATATAAAAGGTCGTAAAAAATATTTGAATAACAGGTGATGAATCCGTTAAATATCGTTTAAAGTCATTTCTATTAAACTAATCATACTTTTTATATTTTTATCGATAAGTTCACATTATTTTACATCTAAATCACGTATTTACAATACATTTGGGTGAATATAAAAGGTCGTAAAAAATATTTGAAAAACAGGTGATGAATCCGTTAAATATCGTTTAAAGTCATTTCTATTAAACTAATCATACTTTTTATATTTTTAACGTTAAGTTCACATTATTTTACATCTAAATCACGTATTTACAATACATTTGGGTGAATATAAAAGATCGTAAAAAATATTTGAAAAACAGGTGATGAATCCGTTAAATATCGTTTAAAGTCATTTCTATTAAACTAATCATACTTTTTATATTTTTAACGTTAAGTTCACATTATTTTACATCTAAAACACGTATTTACAATACATTTGGGTGAATACAAAAAATAGAAAAAAAATTTGTTAAAAAATGGTGATAATTCCGCTAAATATCGTTTAAAGTCATTTGTATTGAACTAATCATACTTTTTATATTTTTATCGTTAAGTTCACATAATTTTACATCTAAAACACGTTTTTACAATACATTTGGGTGATTATAAAAGGTCGTAAAAAAATTTTGAAATACAGGTGATGAATCCGCTAAATATCGTCTTAAGTCATTTCTATTAAACTAATCATACTTTTTATATTTTTATCGTTAAGTTCACATAATTTTACATCTAAAACACGTTTTTACAATACATTTGGGTGATTATAAAAGGTCGTAAAAAAATTTTGAAATACAGGTGATGAATCCGCTAAATATCGTCTTAAGTCATTTCTATTAAACTAATCATACTTTTTATATTTTTATCGTTAAGTTCACATAATTTTACATCTAAAACACGTATTTACAATACATTTGGGTGAATACAAAAAATAGAAAAAAAATTTGGGAAAAAATGGTGGTAATTCCGCTAAATATCGACTAAAGTCATTTGTATTGAACTAATCATACTTTTTATATTTTTATCGTTAAGTTCATAATATTTTACATCTAAAACTCGTCTTTACAATACATTTGTGTGAATATAAAAGGTCATAAAATTTTTTTGAAAAAATGGTGATAATTCCGCAAAATATCGTCTAAAGTCATTTGTATTGAACAAATCATACTTTTTATATTTTTATCGTTAAGTTCACATTATTTTAATCTAAAACATGTCTTTACAATACATTTGGGTGAATATAAAAGGTCGTAAAAAATATTTGAAAAACAGGTGATGAATCCGCTAAATATCGTTTAAAGTCATTTCTATTAAACTAATCATACTTTTTATATTTTTAACGTTAAGTTCACATAATTTTACATCTAAAACACGTCTTTACAATACATTGGGGTGATTATAAAAGGTCGTAAAAAAATTTTGAAATACAGGTGATGAATCCGCTAAATATCGTCTTAATTCATTTCTATTAAACTAATCATACTTTTTACATTTTTAACGTTAATTTCACATTATTTTACATCTAAAACACATCTTTACAATACATTTGGGTGATTACAAAAAATAGAAAAAAAATTTGGTAAAAAATGGTGATAATTCCGCTAAATATCGTCTAAAGTCATTTGTATTGAACTAATCATACGTTTTATATTTTTATCGTTATGTTCACATTATTTTACATCTAAAACATGTCTTTACAATACATTTGTGTGAATATAAAAGGTCGTAAAAAATATTTGAAAAACAGGTGATGAATCCGCTAAATATCGTTTAAAGTCATTTCTATTAAACTAATCATACTTTTTATATTTTTAACGTTAAGTTCACATAATTTTACATCTAAAACACGTCTTTACAATACATTGGGGTGATTATAAAAGGTCGTAAAAAAATTTTGAAATACAGGTGATGAATCCGCTAAATATCGTCTTAATTCATTTCTATTAAACTAATCATACTTTTTATATTTTTAACGTTAATTTCACATTATTTTACATCTAAAACACGTATTTACAATACATTTGGGTGAATATAAAAGGTCGTAAAAAATATTTGAATAACAGGTGATGAATCCGTTAAATATCGTTTAAAGTCATTTCTATTAAACTAATCATACTTTTTATATTTTTATCGATAAGTTCACATTATTTTACATCTAAATCACGTATTTACAATACATTTGGGTGAATATAAAAGGTCGTAAAAAATATTTGAAAAACAGGTGATGAATCCGTTAAATATCGTTTAAAGTCATTTCTATTAAACTAATCATACTTTTTATATTTTTAACGTTAAGTTCACATTATTTTACATCTAAATCACGTATTTACAATACATTTGGGTGAATATAAAAGATCGTAAAAAATATTTGAAAAACAGGTGATGAATCCGTTAAATATCGTTTAAAGTCATTTCTATTAAACTAATCATACTTTTTATATTTTTAACGTTAAGTTCACATTAGTTTACATCTAAAACACGCCTTTACAATACATTTGGGTGATTACAAAAAATAGAAAAAAAATTTGGTAAAAAATGGTGATAATTCCGTTAAATATCGACTAAAGTCATTTGTATTGAACTAACCATACTTTTTATATTTTTATCGTTAAGTTCATAATATTTTACATCTAAAACACGTCTTTACAATACATTTGTGTGAATATAAAAGGTCATAAAAATTTTTTGAAAAAATGGTGATAATTCCGCAAAATATCGTCTAAAGTCATTTGTTTTGAACAAATCATACTTTTTATATTTTTATCGTTAAGTTCACATTATTTTAATCTAAAACATGTCATTACAATACATTTGGGTGAATATAAAAGGTCGTAAAAAATATTTGAAAAACAGGTGATGAATCCGCTAAATATCGTTTAAAGTCATTTCTATTAAACTAATCATACTTTTTATATTTTTAACGTTAAGTTCACATAATTTTACATCTAAAACACGTCTTTACAATACATTGGGGTGATTATAAAAGGTCGTAAAAAAATTTTGAAATACAGGTGATGAATCCGCTAAATATCGTCTTAATTCATTTCTATTAAACTAATCATACTTTTTATATTTTTAACGTTAATTTCACATTATTTTACATCTAAAACACGTATTTACAATACATTTGGGTGAATACAAAAAATAGAAAAAAAATTTGGTAAAAAATGGTGATAATTCCGCTAAATGTCGTTTAAAGTCATTTCTATTAAACTAATCATACTTTTTATATTTTTATCGTTAAGTTCACATTATTTTACATCTAAATCACGTATTTACAATACATTTGGGTGAATAAAAAAAGGTCGTAAAAAATATTTGAAAAATAGGTGATGAATCCGTTAAATATCGTTTAAAGTCATTTCTATTAAACTAATCATACTTTTTATATTTTTAACGTTAAGTTCACATTATTTTACATCTAAAACACGTCTTTACAATACATTTGGGTGAATATAAAAGGTCGTAAAAAATATTTGAAAAACAGGTGATGAATCCGTTAAATATCGTTTAAAGTCATTTCTATTAAACTAATCATACTTTTTATATTTTTAACGTTAAGTTCACATTATTTTACATCTAAAACACGTCTTACAATACATTGGGGTGATTATAAAAGGTCGTAAAAAAATTTTGAAATACAGGTGATGAATCCGCTAAATATCGTCTTAATTCATTTCTATTAAACTAATCATACTTTTTATATTTTTAACGTTAATTTCACATTTTTTTACATCTAAAACACGTATTTACAATACATTTGGGTGAATATAAAAGGTCGTAAAAAATATTTGAAAAACAGGTGATGAATCCGTTAAATATCGTTTAAAGTCATTTCTATTAAACTAATCATACTTTTTATATTTTTATCGTTAAGTTCACATTATTTTACATCTAAATCACGTATTTACAATACATTTGGGTGAATATAAAAGGTCGTAAAAAATATTTGAAAAACAGGTGATGAATCCGTTAAATATCGTTTAAAGTCATTTCTATTAAACTAATCATACTTTTTATATTTTTAACGTTAAGTTCACATTATTTTACATCTAAAACACGTATTTACAATACATTTGGGTGAATACAAAAAATAGAAAAAAAATTTGGGAAAAAATTTGGTAAAAAATTGTGATAATTCCGCTAAATATTGATTAAAGTCATTTGTATTGAACTAATCATACTTTTTATATTTTTATCGTTAAGTTCACATTATTTTACATCTAAATCACGTATTTACAATACATTTGGGTGAATATAAAAGGTCGTAATATAATTTTGAAAAAATGGTGATAATTCCGCAAAATATCGTCTAAAGTCTTTGTATTAAACTAATCATACTTTTTATATTTTTAACGTTAAGTTCACATTAGTTTACATCTAAAACACGCCTTTACAATACATTTGGGTGATTACAATAAATAGAAAAAAAATTTGGTAAAAAATGGTGATAATTCCGTTAAATATCGACTAAAGTCATTTGTATTGAACTAACCATACTTTTTATATTTTTATCGTTAAGTTCATAATATTTTACATCTAAAACACGTCTTTACAATACATTTGTGTGAATATAAAAGGTCATAAAATTTTTTTGAAAAAATGGTGATAATTCCGCAAAATATCGTCTAAAGTCATTTGTATTGAACAAATCATACTTTTTATATTTTTATCGTTAAGTTCACATTATTTTAATCTAAAACATGTCTTTACAATACATTTGGGTGAATATAAAAGGTCGTAAAAGATATTTGAAAAACAGGTGATGAATCCGCTAAATATCGTTTAAAGTCATTTCTATTTAACTAATCATACTTTTTATATTTTTAACGTTAAGTTCACATTATTTTACATCTAAAACACGTCTTTACAATACATTTGGGTTAATATAAAAGGTCGTAAAAAAATTTTGAAATACAGGTGATGAATCCGCAAAATATCGTCTTAAGTCATTTCTATTAAACTAATCATACTTTTTATATTTTTATCGTTAAGTTCACATTATTTTAAATCTAAAATACGTCTATACAATACATTTGGGTGATTACAAAAAATAGAAAAAAAATTTGGTAAAAAATGGTGGTAATTCCGCTAAATATCGACTAAAGTCATTTGTATTGAACTAATCATACTTTTTATATTTTTATCGTTAAGTTCATAATATTTTACATCTAAAACACGTCTTTACAATACATTTGTGTGAATATAAAAGGTCATAAAATTTTTTTGAAAAAATGGTGATAATTCCGCAAAATATCGTCTAAAGTCATTTGTATTGAACAAATCATACTTTTTATATTTTTATCGTTAAGTTCACATTATTTAAATCTAAAACATGTCTTTACAATACATTTGGGTGAATATAAAAGGTCGTAAAAAATATTTGAAAAACAGGTGATGAATCCGCTAAATATCGTTTAAAGTCATTTCTATTAAACTAATCATACTTTTTATATTTTTAACGTTAAGTTCACATAATTTTACATCTAAAACACGTCTTTACAATACATTGGGGTGATTATAAAAGGTCGTAAAAAAATTTTGAAATACAGGTGATGAATCCGCTAAATATCGTCTTAATTCATTTCTATTAAACTAATCATACTTTTTATATTTTTAACGTTAATTTCACATTATTTTACATCTAAAACACATCTTTACAATACATTTGGGTGATTACAAAAAATAGAAAAAAAATTTGGTAAAAAATGGTGATAATTCCGCTAAATATCGTCTAAAGTCATTTGTATTGAACTAATCATACGTTTTATATTTTTATCGTTATGTTCACATTATTTTACATCTAAAACATGTCTTTACAATACATTTGTGTGAATATAAAAGGTCGTAAAAAATTTTTGAAAAAATGGTGATAATTCCGCAAAATATCGTCTAAAGTCATTTGTATTAAACTAATCATACTTTTTATATTTTTAACGTTAAGTTCACATTAGTTTACATCTAAAACACGCCTTTACAATACATTTGGGTGATTACAAAAAATAGAAAAAAAATTTGGTAAAAAATGGTGATAATTCCGTTAAATATCGACTAAAGTCATTTGTATTGAACTAACCATACTTTTTATATTTTTATCGTTAAGTTCATAATATTTTACATCTAAAACACGTCTTTACAATACATTTGTGTGAATATAAAAGGTCATAAAAATTTTTTGAAAAAATGGTGATAATTCCGCAAAATATCGTCTAAAGTCATTTGTTTTGAACAAATCATACTTTTTATATTTTTATCGTTAAGTTCACATTATTTTAATCTAAAACATGTCATTACAATACATTTGGGTGAATATAAAAGGTCGTAAAAAATATTTGAAAAACAGGTGATGAATCCGCTAAATATCGTTTAAAGTCATTTCTATTAAACTAATCATACTTTTTATATTTTTAACGTTAAGTTCACATAATTTTACATCTAAAACACGTCTTTACAATACATTGGGGTGATTATAAAAGGTCGTAAAAAAATTTTGAAATACAGGTGATGAATCCGCTAAATATCGTCTTAATTCATTTCTATTAAACTAATCATACTTTTTATATTTTTAACGTTAATTTCACATTATTTTACATCTAAAACACGTATTTACAATACATTTGGGTGAATACAAAAAATAGAAAAAAAATTTGGTAAAAAATGGTGATAATTCCGCTAAATGTCGTTTAAAGTCATTTCTATTAAACTAATCATACTTTTTATATTTTTATCGTTAAGTTCACATTATTTTACATCTAAATCACGTATTTACAATACATTTGGGTGAATAAAAAAAGGTCGTAAAAAATATTTGAAAAATAGGTGATGAATCCGTTAAATATCGTTTAAAGTCATTTCTATTAAACTAATCATACTTTTTATATTTTTAACGTTAAGTTCACATTATTTTACATCTAAAACACGTCTTTACAATACATTTGGGTGAATATAAAAGGTCGTAAAAAATATTTGAAAAACAGGTGATGAATCCGTTAAATATCGTTTAAAGTCATTTCTATTAAACTAATCATACTTTTTATATTTTTAACGTTAAGTTCACATTATTTTACATCTAAAACACGTCTTACAATACATTGGGGTGATTATAAAAGGTCGTAAAAAAATTTTGAAATACAGGTGATGAATCCGCTAAATATCGTCTTAATTCATTTCTATTAAACTAATCATACTTTTTATATTTTTAACGTTAATTTCACATTTTTTTACATCTAAAACACGTATTTACAATACATTTGGGTGAATATAAAAGGTCGTAAAAAATATTTGAAAAACAGGTGATGAATCCGTTAAATATCGTTTAAAGTCATTTCTATTAAACTAATCATACTTTTTATATTTTTATCGTTAAGTTCACATTATTTTACATCTAAATCACGTATTTACAATACATTTGGGTGAATATAAAAGGTCGTAAAAAATATTTGAAAAACAGGTGATGAATCCGTTAAATATCGTTTAAAGTCATTTCTATTAAACTAATCATACTTTTTATATTTTTAACGTTAAGTTCACATTATTTTACATCTAAAACACGTATTTACAATACATTTGGGTGAATACAAAAAATAGAAAAAAAATTTGGGAAAAAATTTGGTAAAAAATTGTGATAATTCCGCTAAATATTGATTAAAGTCATTTGTATTGAACTAATCATACTTTTTATATTTTTATCGTTAAGTTCACATTATTTTACATCTAAATCACGTATTTACAATACATTTGGGTGAATATAAAAGGTCGTAATATAATTTTGAAAAAATGGTGATAATTCCGCAAAATATCGTCTAAAGTCTTTGTATTAAACTAATCATACTTTTTATATTTTTAACGTTAAGTTCACATTAGTTTACATCTAAAACACGCCTTTACAATACATTTGGGTGATTACAATAAATAGAAAAAAAATTTGGTAAAAAATGGTGATAATTCCGTTAAATATCGACTAAAGTCATTTGTATTGAACTAACCATACTTTTTATATTTTTATCGTTAAGTTCATAATATTTTACATCTAAAACACGTCTTTACAATACATTTGTGTGAATATAAAAGGTCATAAAATTTTTTTGAAAAAATGGTGATAATTCCGCAAAATATCGTCTAAAGTCATTTGTATTGAACAAATCATACTTTTTATATTTTTATCGTTAAGTTCACATTATTTTAATCTAAAACATGTCTTTACAATACATTTGGGTGAATATAAAAGGTCGTAAAAGATATTTGAAAAACAGGTGATGAATCCGCTAAATATCGTTTAAAGTCATTTCTATTAAACTAATCATACTTTTTATATTTTTAACGTTAAGTTCACATAATTTTACATCTAAAACACGTCTTTACAATACATTGGGGTGATTATAAAAGGTCGTAAAAAAATTTTGAAATACAGGTGATGAATCCGCTAAATATCGTCTTAATTCATTTCTATTAAACTAATCATACTTTTTATATTTTTAACGTTAATTTCACATTTTTTTACATCTAAAACACGTATTTACAATACATTTGGGTGAATATAAAAGGTCGTAAAAAATATTTGAAAAACAGGTGATGAATCCGTTAAATATCGTTTAAAGTCATTTCTATTAAACTAATCATACTTTTTATATTTTTATCGTTAAGTTCACATTATTTTACATCTAAATCACGTATTTACAATACATTTGGGTGAATATAAAAGGTCGTAAAAAATATTTGAAAAACAGGTGATGAATCCGTTAAATATCGTTTAAAGTCATTTCTATTAAACTAATCATACTTTTTATTTTTTTAACGTTAAGTTCACATTATTTTACATCTAAAACACGTCTTTACAATACATTTGGGTGAATATAAAAGGTCGTAAAAAAATTTTGAAATACAGGTGATGAATCCGCAAAATATCGTCCTAAGTCATTTCTATTAAACTAATCATACTTTTTATATTTTTATCGTTAAGTTCACATAATTTTACATCTAAAACACGTATTTACAATACATTTGGGTGAATACAAAAAATAGAAAAAAAATTTGGGAAAAAATTTGGTAAAAAATTGTGATAATTCCGCTAAATATTGATTAAAGTCATTTGTATTGAACTAATCATACTTTTTATATTTTTATCGTTAAGTTCACATTATTTTACATCTAAATCACGTATTTACAATACATTTGGGTGAATATAAAAGGTCGTAATATAATTTTGAAAAACAGGTGATGAATCCGCTAAATATCGTTTAAAGTCATTTCTATTAAACTAATCATACTTTTTATATTTTTAACGTTAAGTTCACATTATTTTACATCTAAAACACGTCTTTACAATACATTTGGGTGAATATAAAAGGTCGTAAAAAAATTTTGAAATACAGGTGATGAATCCGCAAAATATCGTCTTAAGTCATTTCTATTAAACTAATCATACTTTTTATATTTTTATCGTTAAGTTCACATAATTTTACATCTAAAACACGTATTTACAATACATTTGGGTGAATACAAAAAATAGAAAAAAAATTTGTAAAAAAATGGTATTCCGCTAAATATCGTTTAAAGTCATTTGTATTGAACTAATCATACTTTTTATATTTTTATCGTTAAGTTCACATAATTTTACATCTAAAACACGTTTTTACAATACATTTGGGTGATTATAAAAGGTCGTAAAAAAATTTTGAAATACAGGTGATGAATCCGCTAAATATCGTCTTAAGTCATTTCTATTAAACTAATCATACTTTTTATATTTTTATCGTTAAGTTCACATTATTTTACATCTAAATCACCTATTTACAATACATTTGGGTGAATATAAAAGGTCGTAAAAAATATTTGAAAAACAGGTGATGAATCCGTTAAATATCGTTTAAAGTCATTTCTATTAAACTAATCATACTTTTTATATTTTTAACGTTAAGTTCACATTATTTTACATCTAAAACACGTCTTTACAATACATTTGGGTGAATATAAAAGGTCGTAAAAAAATTTTGAAATACAGGTGATGAATCCGCAAAATATCGTCCTAAGTCATTTCTATTAAACTAATCATACTTTTTATATTTTTATCGTTAAGTTCACATAATTTTACATCTAAAACACGTATTTACAATACATTTGGGTGAATACAAAAAATAGAAAAAAAATTTGTTAAAAAATGGTGATAATTCCGCTAAATATCGTTTAAAGTCATTTGTATTGAACTAATCATACTTTTTATATTTTTATCGTTAAGTTCACATAATTTTACATCTAAAACAAGTTTTTACAATACATTTGGGTGATTATAAAAGGTCGTAAAAAAATTTTGAAATACAGGTGATGAATCCGCTAAATATCGTCTTAAGTCATTTCTATTAAACTAATCATACTTTATATATTTTTATCGCTAAGTTCACATAATTTTACATCTAAAACACGTCTTTACAATACATTTGGGTGAATATAAAAGGTCGTAAAAAAATTTTGAAAAACAGGTGATGAATCCGCTAAATATTGTCTTAAGTCATTTCTATTAAACTAATCATACTTTTTATATTTTTAACGTTAAGTTCACATTATTTTACATCTAAAACACGTATTTACAATACATTTGGGTGAATACAAAAAATAGAAAATAAAATTTGGTAAAAAATGGTGATAATTCCGCTAAATATCGTTTAAAGTCATTTGTATTGAACTAATCATACTTTTTATATTTTTATCGTTAATTTCACATTATTTTACATCTAAATCACGTATTTACAATACATTTGGGTGAATATAAAAGGTCGTAAAAAATATTTGAAAAACAGTTGATGAATCCGTTAAATATCGTTTAAAGTCATTTCTATTAAACTAATCATACTTTTTATATTTTTAACGTTAAGTTCACATTATTTTACATCTAAAACACGTCTTTACAATACATTTGGGTGAATATAAAAGGTCGTAAAAAAATTTTGAAATACAGGTGATGAATCCGCAAAATATCGTCCTAAGTCATTTCTATTAAACTAATCATACTTTTTATATTTTTATCGTTAAGTTCACATAATTTTACATCTAAAACACGTATTTACAATACATTTGGGTGAATACAAAAAATAGAAAAAAAATTTGGGAAAAAATTTGGTAAAAAATTGTGATAATTCCGCTAAATATTGATTAAAGTCATTTGTATTGAACTAATCATACTTTTTATATTTTTATCGTTTAGTTCATATTATTTTACATCTAAAACACGTCTTTGCAATACATTTAGGTGATTACAAAAAATAGAAAAAAAATTTGGTAAAAAATAGTGATAATCCCGCTAAATATCGTCTAAAGTCATTTTTATTAAACTAATCATACTTTTTATATTTTTAACTTTAAGTTCACATTATTTTACATCTAAAACACGTCTTTACAATACATTTGGGTGATTACAAAAAATAGAAAAAAAAATTGGTAAAAAATGGTGATAATTCCGCTAAATATCGTCTAAAGTCATTTGTATTGAACTAATCATACTTTTTATATTTTTATCGTTAAGTTCACATTATTTTACATCTAAAACATGTCTTTACAATACATTTGTGTGAATACAAAAAATAGAAAAAAAATTTGGTAAAAAATGGTGATAATTCCGCTAAATATCGTCTAAAGTCATTTGTATTGAACTAATCATACTTTTTATATTTTTATCGTTAAGTTCACATTATTTTACATCTAAAACACGTCTTTACAATACATTTGGGTGATTACAAAAAATAGAAAAAAAATTTGGTAAAAAATGGTGATAATTCCGCTAAATATCGTCTAAAGTCATTTGTATTGAACTAATCATACTTTTTATATTTTTATCGTTATGTTCACATTATTTTACATCTAAAACATGTCTTTACAATACATTTGTGTGAATATAAAAGGTCGTAAAAAATTTTTGAAAAAATGGTGATAATTCCGCAAAATATCGTCTAAAGTCATTTGTATTAAACTAATCATACTTTTTATATTTTTAACGTTAAGTTCACATTAGTTTACATCTAAAACACGCCTTTACAATACATTTGGGTGATTACAAAAAATAGAAAAAAAATTTGGTAAAAAATGGTGATAATTCCGTTAAATATCGACTAAAGTCATTTGTATTGAACTAACCATACTTTTTATATTTTTATCGTTAAGTTCATAATATTTTACATCTAAAACACGTCTTTACAATACATTTGTGTGAATATAAAAGGTCATAAAATTTTTTTGAAAAAATGGTGATAATTCCGCAAAATATCGTCTAAAGTCATTTGTATTGAACAAATCATACTTTTTATATTTTTATCGTTAAGTTCACATTATTTTAATCTAAAACATGTCTTTACAATACATTTGGGTGAATATAAAAGGTCGTAAAAAATATTTGAAAAACAGGTGATGAATCCGCTAAATATCGTTTAAAGTCATTTCTATTAAACTAATCATACTTTTTATATTTTTAACGTTAAGTTCACATAATTTTACATCTAAAACACGTCTTTACAATACATTGGGGTGATTATAAAAGGTCGTAAAAAAATTTTGAAATACAGGTGATGAATCCGCTAAATATCGTCTTAATTCATTTCTATTAAACTAATCATACTTTTTATATTTTTAACGTTAATTTCACATTATTTTACATCTAAAACACGTCTTTACAATACATTTGGGTGATTACAAAAAATAGAAAAAAAATTTGGTAAAAAATGGTGATAATTCCGCTAAATATCGTCTAAAGTCATTTGTATTGAACTAATCATACGTTTTATATTTTTATCGTTATGTTCACATTATTTTACATCTAAAACATGTCTTTACAATACATTTGTGTGAATATAAAAGGTCGTAAAAAATTTTTGAAAAAATGGTGATAATTCCGCAAAATATCGTCTAAAGTCATTTGTATTAAACTAATCATACTTTTTATATTTTTAACGTTAAGTTCACATTAGTTTACATCTAAAACACGCCTTTACAATACATTTGGGTGATTACAAAAAATAGAAAAAAAATTTGGTAAAAAATGGTGATAATTCCGTTAAATATCGACTAAAGTCATTTGTATTGAACTAACCATACTTTTTATATTTTTATCGTTAAGTTCATAATATTTTACATCTAAAACACGTCTTTACAATACATTTGTGTGAATATAAAAGGTCATAAAATTTTTTTGAAAAAATGGTGATAATTCCGCAAAATATCGTCTAAAGTCATTTGTGTTGAACAAATCATACTTTTTATATTTTTATCGTTAAGTTCACATTATTTTAATCTAAAACATGTCTTTACAATACATTTGGGTGAATATAAAAGGTCGTAAAAAATATTTGAAAAACAGGCGATGAATCCGCTAAATATCGTTTAAATTCATTTCTATTAAACTAATCATACTTTTTATATTTTTAACGTTAAGTTCACATAATTTTACATCTAAAACACGTCTTTACAATACATTGGGGTGATTATAAAAGGTCGTAAAAAAATTTTGAAATACAGGTGATGAATCCGCTAAATATCGTCTTAATTCATTTCTATTAAACTAATCATACTTTTTATATTTTTAACGTTAATTTCACATTATTTTACATCTAAAACACGTATTTACAATACATTTGGGTGAATATAAAAGGTCGTAAAAATATTTGAATAACAGGTGATGAATCCGTTAAATATCGTTTAAAGTCATTTCTATTAAACTAATCATACTTTTTATATTTTTATCGATAAGTTCACATTATTTTACATCTAAATCACGTATTTACAATACATTTGGGTGAATATAAAAGGTCGTAAAAAATATTTGAAAAACAGGTGATGAATCCGTTAAATATCGTTTAAAGTCATTTCTATTAAACTAATCATACTTTTTATATTTTTAACGTTAAGTTCACATTATTTTACATCTAAATCACGTATTTACAATACATTTGGGTGAATATAAAAGATCGTAAAAAATATTTGAAAAACAGGTGATGAATCCGTTAAATATCGTTTAAAGTCATTTCTATTAAACTAATCATACTTTTTATATTTTTAACGTTAAGTTCACATTATTTTACATCTAAAACACGTCTTTACAATACATTTGGGTGAATATAAAAGGTCGTAAAAAAATTTTGAAATACAGGTGATGAATCCGCAAAATATCGTCCTAAGTCATTTCTATTAAACTAATCATACTTTTTATATTTTTATCGTTAAGTTCACATAATTTTACATCTAAAACACGTATTTACAATACATTTGGGTGAATACAAAAAATAGAAAAAAAATTTGGGAAAAAATTTGGTAAAAAATTGTGATAATTCCGCTAAATATTGATTAAAGTCATTTGTATTGAACTAATCATACTTTTTATATTTTTATCGTTAAGTTCACATTATTTTACATCTAAATCACGTATTTACAATACATTTGGGTGAATATAAAAGGTCGTAATATAATTTTGAAAAACAGGTGATGAATCCGCTAAATATCGTTTAAAGTCATTTCTATTAAACTAATCATACTTTTTATATTTTTAACGTTAAGTTCACATTATTTTACATCTAAAACACGTCTTTACAATACATTTGGGTGAATATAAAAGGTCGTAAAAAAATTTTGAAATACAGGTGATGAATCCGCAAAATATCGTCTTAAGTCATTTCTATTAAACTAATCATACTTTTTATATTTTTATCGTTAAGTTCACATAATTTTACATCTAAAACACGTATTTACAATACATTTGGGTGAATACAAAAAATAGAAAAAAAATTTGTTAAAAAATGGTATTCCGCTAAATATCGTTTAAAGTCATTTGTATTGAACTAATCATACTTTTTATATTTTTATCGTTAAGTTCACATAATTTTACATCTAAAACACGTTTTTACAATACATTTGGGTGATTATAAAAGGTCGTAAAAAAATTTTGAAATACAGGTGATGAATCCGCTAAATATCGTCTTAAGTCATTTCTATTAAACTAATCATACTTTTTATATTTTTATCGTTAAGTTCACATTATTTTACATCTAAATCACCTATTTACAATACATTTGGGTGAATATAAAAGGTCGTAAAAAATATTTGAAAAACAGGTGATGAATCCGTTAAATATCGTTTAAAGTCATTTCTATTAAACTAATCATACTTTTTATATTTTTAACGTTAAGTTCACATTATTTTACATCTAAAACACGTCTTTACAATACATTTGGGTGAATATAAAAGGTCGTAAAAAAATTTTGAAATACAGGTGATGAATCCGCAAAATATCGTCCTAAGTCATTTCTATTAAACTAATCATACTTTTTATATTTTTATCGTTAAGTTCACATAATTTTACATCTAAAACACGTATTTACAATACATTTGGGTGAATACAAAAAATAGAAAAAAAATTTGTTAAAAAATGGTGATAATTCCGCTAAATATCGTTTAAAGTCATTTGTATTGAACTAATCATACTTTTTATATTTTTATCGTTAAGTTCACATAATTTTACATCTAAAACAAGTTTTTACAATACATTTGGGTGATTATAAAAGGTCGTAAAAAAATTTTGAAATACAGGTGATGAATCCGCTAAATATCGTCTTAAGTCATTTCTATTAAACTAATCATACTTTATATATTTTTATCGCTAAGTTCACATAATTTTACATCTAAAACACGTCTTTACAATACATTTGGGTGAATATAAAAGGTCGTAAAAAAATTTTGAAAAACAGGTGATGAATCCGCTAAATATTGTCTTAAGTCATTTCTATTAAACTAATCATACTTTTTATATTTTTAACGTTAAGTTCACATTATTTTACATCTAAAACACGTATTTACAATACATTTGGGTGAATACAAAAAATAGAAAATAAAATTTGGTAAAAAATGGTGATAATTCCGCTAAATATCGTTTAAAGTCATTTGTATTGAACTAATCATACTTTTTATATTTTTATCGTTAATTTCACATTATTTTACATCTAAATCACGTATTTACAATACATTTGGGTGAATATAAAAGGTCGTAAAAAATATTTGAAAAACAGTTGATGAATCCGTTAAATATCGTTTAAAGTCATTTCTATTAAACTAATCATACTTTTTATATTTTTAACGTTAAGTTCACATTATTTTACATCTAAAACACGTCTTTACAATACATTTGGGTGAATATAAAAGGTCGTAAAAAAATTTTGAAATACAGGTGATGAATCCGCAAAATATCGTCCTAAGTCATTTCTATTAAACTAATCATACTTTTTATATTTTTATCGTTAAGTTCACATAATTTTACATCTAAAACACGTCTTTACAATACATTTGGGTGAATATAAAAGGTCGTAAAAAATATTTGAAAAACAGGTGATGAATCCGCTAAATATCGTTTAAAGTCATTTCTATTAAACTAATCATACTTTTTATATTTTTAACGTTAAGTTCACATAATTTTACATCTAAAACACGTCTTTACAATACATTGGGGTGATTATAAAAGGTCGTAAAAAAATTTTGAAATACAGGTGATGAATCCGCTAAATATCGTCTTAATTCATTTCTATTAAACTAATCATACTTTTTATATTTTTAACGTTAATTTCACATTATTTTACATCTAAAACACGTCTTTACAATACATTTGGGTGAATATAAAAGGTCGTAAAAAAATTTTGAAAAACAGGTGATGAATCCGCTAAATATTGTCTTAAGTCATTTCTATTAAACTAATCATACTTTTTATATTTTTAACGTTAAGTTCACATTATTTTACATCTAAAACACGTATTTACAATACATTTGGGTGAATACAAAAAATAGAAAATAAAATTTGGTAAAAAATGGTGATAATTCCGCTAAATATCGTTTAAAGTCATTTGTATTGAACTAATCATACTTTTTATATTTTTATCGTTAATTTCACATTATTTTACATCTAAATCACGTATTTACAATACATTTGGGTGAATATAAAAGGTCGTAAAAAATATTTGAAAAACAGTTGATGAATCCGTTAAATATCGTTTAAAGTCATTTCTATTAAACTAATCATACTTTTTATATTTTTAACGTTAAGTTCACATTATTTTACATCTAAAACACGTCTTTACAATACATTTGGGTGAATATAAAAGGTCGTAAAAAAATTTTGAAATACAGGTGATGAATCCGCAAAATATCGTCCTAAGTCATTTCTATTAAACTAATCATACTTTTTATATTTTTATCGTTAAGTTCACATAATTTTACATCTAAAACACGTATTTACAATACATTTGGGTGAATACAAAAAATAGAAAAAAAATTTGGGAAAAAATTTGGTAAAAAATTGTGATAATTCCGCTAAATATTGATTAAAGTCATTTGTATTGAACTAATCATACTTTTTATATTTTTATCGTTTAGTTCATATTATTTTACATCTAAAACACGTCTTTGCAATACATTTAGGTGATTACAAAAAATAGAAAAAAAATTTGGTAAAAAATAGTGATAATCCCGCTAAATATCGTCTAAAGTCATTTTTATTAAACTAATCATACTTTTTATATTTTTAACTTTAAGTTCACATTATTTTACATCTAAAACACGTCTTTACAATACATTTGGGTGATTACAAAAAATAGAAAAAAAAATTGGTAAAAAATGGTGATAATTCCGCTAAATATCGTCTAAAGTCATTTGTATTGAACTAATCATACTTTTTATATTTTTATCGTTAAGTTCACATTATTTTACATCTAAAACATGTCTTTACAATACATTTGTGTGAATACAAAAAATAGAAAAAAAATTTGGTAAAAAATGGTGATAATTCCGCTAAATATCGTCTAAAGTCATTTGTATTAAACTAATCATACTTTTTATATTTTTAACGTTAAGTTCACATTATTTTACATCTAAAACACGTCTTTACAATACATTTGGGTGATTACAAAAAATAGAAAAAAAATTTGGTAAAAAATGGTGATAATTCCGCTAAATATCGTCTAAAGTCATTTGTATTGAACTAATCATACTTTTTATATTTTTATCGTTATGTTCACATTATTTTACATCTAAAACATGTCTTTACAATACATTTGTGTGAATATAAAAGGTCGTAAAAAATTTTTGAAAAAATGGTGATAATTCCGCAAAATATCGTCTAAAGTCATTTGTATTAAACTAATCATACTTTTTATATTTTTAACGTTAAGTTCACATTAGTTTACATCTAAAACACGCCTTTACAATACATTTGGGTGATTACAAAAAATAGAAAAAAAATTTGGTAAAAAATGGTGATAATTCCGTTAAATATCGACTAAAGTCATTTGTATTGAACTAACCATACTTTTTATATTTTTATCGTTAAGTTCATAATATTTTACATCTAAAACACGTCTTTACAATACATTTGTGTGAATATAAAAGGTCATAAAATTTTTTTGAAAAAATGGTGATAATTCCGCAAAATATCGTCTAAAGTCATTTGTATTGAACAAATCATACTTTTTATATTTTTATTGTTAAGTTCACATTATTTTAATCTAAAACATGTCTTTACAATACATTTGGGTGAATATAAAAGGTCGTAAAAAATATTTGAAAAACAGGTGATGAATCCGCTAAATATCGTTTAAAGTCATTTCTATTAAACTAATCATACTTTTTATATTTTTAACGTTAAGTTCACATAATTTTACATCTAAAACACGTCTTTACAATACATTGGGGTGATTATAAAAGGTCGTAAAAAAATTTTGAAATACAGGTGATGAATCCGCTAAATATCGTCTTAATTCATTTCTATTAAACTAATCATACTTTTTATATTTTTAACGTTAATTTCACATTATTTTACATCTAAAACACGTCTTTACAATACATTTGGGTGATTACAAAAAATAGAAAAAAAATTTGGTAAAAAATGGTGATAATTCCGCTAAATATCGTCTAAAGTCATTTGTATTGAACTAATCATACGTTTTATATTTTTATCGTTATGTTCACATTATTTTACATCTAAAACATGTCTTTACAATACATTTGTGTGAATATAAAAGGTCGTAAAAAATTTTTGAAAAAATGGTGATAATTCCGCAAAATATCGTCTAAAGTCATTTGTATTAAACTAATCATACTTTTTATATTTTTAACGTTAAGTTCACATTAGTTTACATCTAAAACACGCCTTTACAATACATTTGGGTGATTACAAAAAATAGAAAAAAAATTTGGTAAAAAATGGTGATAATTCCGTTAAATATCGACTAAAGTCATTTGTATTGAACTAACCATACTTTTTATATTTTTATCGTTAAGTTCATAATATTTTACATCTAAAACACGTCTTTACAATACATTTGTGTGAATATAAAAGGTCATAAAATTTTTTTGAAAAAATGGTGATAATTCCGCAAAATATCGTCTAAAGTCATTTGTGTTGAACAAATCATACTTTTTATATTTTTATCGTTAAGTTCACATTATTTTAATCTAAAACATGTCTTTACAATACATTTGGGTGAATATAAAAGGTCGTAAAAAATATTTGAAAAACAGGTGATGAATCCGCTAAATATCGTTTAAATTCATTTCTATTAAACTAATCATACTTTTTATATTTTTAACGTTAAGTTCACATAATTTTACATCTAAAACACGTCTTTACAATACATTGGGGTGATTATAAAAGGTCGTAAAAAAATTTTGAAATACAGGTGATGAATCCGCTAAATATCGTCTTAATTCATTTCTATTAAACTAATCATACTTTTTATATTTTTAACGTTAATTTCACATTATTTTACATCTAAAACACGTATTTACAATACATTTGGGTGAATATAAAAGGTCGTAAAAAATATTTGAATAACAGGTGATGAATCCGTTAAATATCGTTTAAAGTCATTTCTATTAAACTAATCATACTTTTTATATTTTTATCGATAAGTTCACATTATTTTACATCTAAATCACGTATTTACAATACATTTGGGTGAATATAAAAGGTCGTAAAAAATATTTGAAAAACAGGTGATGAATCCGTTAAATATCGTTTAATGTCATTTCTATTAAACTAATCATACTTTTTATATTTTTAACGTTAAGTTCACATTATTTTACATCTAAATCACGTATTTACAATACATTTGGGTGAATATAAAAGATCGTAAAAAATATTTGAAAAACAGGTGATGAATCCGTTAAATATCGTTTAAAGTCATTTCTATTAAACTAATCATACTTTTTATATTTTTAACGTTAAGTTCACATTATTTTACATCTAAAACACGTCTTTACAATACATTTGGGTGAATATAAAAGGTCGTAAAAAAATTTTGAAATACAGGTGATGAATCCGCAAAATATCGTCCTAAGTCATTTCTATTAAACTAATCATACTTTTTATATTTTTATCGTTAAGTTCACATAATTTTACATCTAAAACACGTATTTACAATACATTTGGGTGAATACAAAAAATAGAAAAAAAATTTGGGAAAAAATTTGGTAAAAAATTGTGATAATTCCGCTAAATATTGATTAAAGTCATTTGTATTGAACTAATCATACTTTTTATATTTTTATCGTTAAGTTCACATTATTTTACATCTAAATCACGTATTTACAATACATTTGGGTGAATATAAAAGGTCGTAATATAATTTTGAAAAACAGGTGATGAATCCGCTAAATATCGTTTAAAGTCATTTCTATTAAACTAATCATACTTTTTATATTTTTAACGTTAAGTTCACATTATTTTACATCTAAAACACGTCTTTACAATACATTTGGGTGAATATAAAAGGTCGTAAAAAAATTTTGAAATACAGGTGATGAATCCGCAAAATATCGTCTTAAGTCATTTCTATTAAACTAATCATACTTTTTATATTTTTATCGTTAAGTTCACATAATTTTACATCTAAAACACGTATTTACAATACATTTGGGTGAATACAAAAAATAGAAAAAAAATTTGTTAAAAAATGGTGATAATTCCGCTAAATATCGTTTAAAGTCATTTGTATTGAACTAATCATACTTTTTATATTTTTATCGTTAAGTTCACATAATTTTACATCTAAAACACGTTTTTACAATACATTTGGGTGATTATAAAAGGTCGTAAAAAAATTTTGAAATACAGGTGATGAATCCGCTAAATATCGTCTTAAGTCATTTCTATTAAACTAATCATACTTTTTATATTTTTATCGTTAAGTTCACATAATTTTACATCTAAAACACGTATTTACAATACATTTGGGTGAATACAAAAAATAGAAAAAAAATTTGGGAAAAAATTTGGTAAAAAATTGTGATAATTCCGCTAAATATTGATTAAAGTCATTTGTATTGAACTAACCATTCTTTTTATATTTTTATCGTTAAGTTCACATTATTTTACATCTAAATCACGTATTTACAATACATTTGGGTGAATATAAAAGGTCGTAATATAATTTTGAAAAACAGGTGATGAATCCGCTAAATATCGTTTAAAGTCATTTCTATTAAACTAATCATACTTTTTATATTTTTATCGTTAAGTTCACATAATTTTACATCTAAAACACGTATTTACAATACATTTGGGTGAATACAAAAAATAGAAAAAAAATTTGTTAAAAAATGGTGATAATTCCGCTAAATATCGTTTAAAGTCATTTGTATTGAACTAACCATACTTTTTATATTTTTATCGTTAAGTTCATAATATTTTACATCTAAAACACGTCTTTACAATACATTTGTGTGAATATAAAAGGTCATAAAATTTTTTTGAAAAAATGGTGATAATTCCGCAAAATATCGTCTAAAGTCATTTGTATTGAACAAATCATACTTTTTATATTTTTATTGTTAAGTTCACATTATTTTAATCTAAAACATGTCTTTACAATACATTTGGGTGAATATAAAAGGTCGTAAAAAATATTTGAAAAACAGGTGATGAATCCGCTAAATATCGTTTAAAGTCATTTCTATTAAACTAATCATACTTTTTATATTTTTAACGTTAAGTTCACATAATTTTACATCTAAAACACGTCTTTACAATACATTGGGGTGATTATAAAAGGTCGTAAAAAAATTTTGAAATACAGGTGATGAATCCGCTAAATATCGTCTTAATTCATTTCTATTAAACTAATCATACTTTTTATATTTTTAACGTTAATTTCACATTATTTTACATCTAAAACACGTCTTTACAATACATTTGGGTGATTACAAAAAATAGAAAAAAAATTTGGTAAAAAATGGTGATAATTCCGCTAAATATCGTCTAAAGTCATTTGTATTGAACTAATCATACGTTTTATATTTTTATCGTTATGTTCACATTATTTTACATCTAAAACATGTCTTTACAATACATTTGTGTGAATATAAAAGGTCGTAAAAAATTTTTGAAAAAATGGTGATAATTCCGCAAAATATCGTCTAAAGTCATTTGTATTAAACTAATCATACTTTTTATATTTTTAACGTTAAGTTCACATTAGTTTACATCTAAAACACGCCTTTACAATACATTTGGGTGATTACAAAAAATAGAAAAAAAATTTGGTAAAAAATGGTGATAATTCCGTTAAATATCGACTAAAGTCATTTGTATTGAACTAACCATACTTTTTATATTTTTATCGTTAAGTTCATAATATTTTACATCTAAAACACGTCTTTACAATACATTTGTGTGAATATAAAAGGTCATAAAATTTTTTTGAAAAAATGGTGATAATTCCGCAAAATATCGTCTAAAGTCATTTGTGTTGAACAAATCATACTTTTTATATTTTTATCGTTAAGTTCACATTATTTTAATCTAAAACATGTCTTTACAATACATTTGGGTGAATATAAAAGGTCGTAAAAAATATTTGAAAAACAGGTGATGAATCCGCTAAATATCGTTTAAATTCATTTCTATTAAACTAATCATACTTTTTATATTTTTAACGTTAAGTTCACATAATTTTACATCTAAAACACGTCTTTACAATACATTGGGGTGATTATAAAAGGTCGTAAAAAAATTTTGAAATACAGGTGATGAATCCGCTAAATATCGTCTTAATTCATTTCTATTAAACTAATCATACTTTTTATATTTTTAACGTTAATTTCACATTATTTTACATCTAAAACACGTATTTACAATACATTTGGGTGAATATAAAAGGTCGTAAAAAATATTTGAATAACAGGTGATGAATCCGTTAAATATCGTTTAAAGTCATTTCTATTAAACTAATCATACTTTTTATATTTTTATCGATAAGTTCACATTATTTTACATCTAAATCACGTATTTACAATACATTTGGGTGAATATAAAAGGTCGTAAAAAATATTTGAAAAACAGGTGATGAATCCGTTAAATATCGTTTAAAGTCATTTCTATTAAACTAATCATACTTTTTATATTTTTAACGTTAAGTTCACATTATTTTACATCTAAATCACGTATTTACAATACATTTGGGTGAATATAAAAGATCGTAAAAAATATTTGAAAAACAGGTGATGAATCCGTTAAATATCGTTTAAAGTCATTTCTATTAAACTAATCATACTTTTTATATTTTTAACGTTAAGTTCACATTATTTTACATCTAAAACACGTCTTTACAATACATTTGGGTGAATATAAAAGGTCGTAAAAAAATTTTGAAATACAGGTGATGAATCCGCAAAATATCGTCCTAAGTCATTTCTATTAAACTAATCATACTTTTTATATTTTTATCGTTAAGTTCACATAATTTTACATCTAAAACACGTATTTACAATACATTTGGGTGAATACAAAAAATAGAAAAAAAATTTGGGAAAAAATTTGGTAAAAAATTGTGATAATTCCGCTAAATATTGATTAAAGTCATTTGTATTGAACTAATCATACTTTTTATATTTTTATCGTTAAGTTCACATTATTTTACATCTAAATCACGTATTTACAATACATTTGGGTGAATATAAAAGGTCGTAATATAATTTTGAAAAACAGGTGATGAATCCGCTAAATATCGTTTAAAGTCATTTCTATTAAACTAATCATACTTTTTATATTTTTAACGTTAAGTTCACATTATTTTACATCTAAAACACGTCTTTACAATACATTTGGGTGAATATAAAAGGTCGTAAAAAAATTTTGAAATACAGGTGATGAATCCGCAAAATATCGTCTTAAGTCATTTCTATTAAACTAATCATACTTTTTATATTTTTATCGTTAAGTTCACATAATTTTACATCTAAAACACGTATTTACAATACATTTGGGTGAATACAAAAAATAGAAAAAAAATTTGTTAAAAAATGGTGATAATTCCGCTAAATATCGTTTAAAGTCATTTGTATTGAACTAATCATACTTTTTATATTTTTATCGTTAAGTTCACATAATTTTACATCTAAAACACGTTTTTACAATACATTTGGGTGATTATAAAAGGTCGTAAAAAAATTTTGAAATACAGGTGATGAATCCGCTAAATATCGTCTTAAGTCATTTCTATTAAACTAATCATACTTTTTATATTTTTATCGTTAAGTTCACATAATTTTACATCTAAAACACGTATTTACAATACATTTGGGTGAATACAAAAAATAGAAAAAAAATTTGGGAAAAAATTTGGTAAAAAATTGTGATAATTCCGCTAAATATTGATTAAAGTCATTTGTATTGAACTAATCATACTTTTTATATTTTTATCGTTAAGTTCACATTATTTTACATCTAAATCACGTATTTACAATACATTTGGGTGAATATAAAAGGTCGTAATATAATTTTGAAAAACAGGTGATGAATCCGCTAAATATCGTTTAAAGTCATTTCTATTAAACTAATCATACTTTTTATATTTTTATCGTTAAGTTCACATAATTTTACATCTAAAACACGTATTTACAATACATTTGGGTGAATACAAAAAATAGAAAAAAAATTTGTTAAAAAATGGTGATAATTCCGCTAAATATCGTTTAAAGTCATTTGTATTGAACTAATCATACTTTTTATATTTTTATCGTTAAGTTCACATAATTTTACATCTAAAACACGTTTTTACAATACATTTGGGTGATTATAAAAGGTCGTAAAAAAATTTTGAAATACAGGTGATGAATCCGCTAAATATCGTCTTAAGTCATTTCTATTAAACTAATCATACTTTTTATATTTTTATCGTTAAGTTCACATTATTTTACATCTAAATCACCTATTTACAATACATTTGGGTGAATATAAAAGGTCGTAAAAAATATTTGAAAAACAGGTGATGAATCCGTTAAATATCGTTTAAAGTCATTTCTATTAAACTAATCATACTTTTTATATTTTTAACGTTAAGTTCACATTATTTTACATCTAAAACACGTCTTTACAATACATTTGGGTGAATATAAAAGGTCGTAAAAAAATTTTGAAATACAGGTGATGAATCCGCAAAATATCGTCCTAAGTCATTTCTATTAAACTAATCATACTTTTTATATTTTTATCGTTAAGTTCACATAATTTTACATCTAAAACACGTATTTACAATACATTTGGGTGAATACAAAAAATAGAAAAAAAATTTGGAAAAAATGGTGATAATTCCGCTAAATATCGTTTAAAGTCAGTTGTATTGAACTAATCATACTTTTTATATTTTTATCGTTAAGTTCACATTATTTTACATCTAAATCACGTATTTACAATACATTTGGGTGAATATAAAAGGTCGTAAAAAATATTTGAAATACAGGTGATGAATCCGCAAAATATCGTCTTAAGTCATTTCTATTAAACTAATCATACTTTTTATATTTTTATCGTTAAGTTCACATAATTTTACATCTAAAACACGTATTTACAATACATTTGGGTGAATACAAAAAATAGAAAAAAAATTAGGGAAAAAATTTGGTAAAAAATTGTGATAATTCCGCTAAATATTGATTAAAGTCATTTGTATTGAACTAATCATACTTTTTATATGTTTATCGTTAAGTTCACATTATTTTACATCTAAATCACGTATTTACAATACATTTGGGTGAATATAAAAGGTCGTAAAAAAATTTTGAAATACAGGTGATGAATCCGCAAAATATCGTCTTAAGTCATTTCTATTAAACTAATCATACTTTTTATATTTTTAACGTTAATTTCACATTATTTTACATCTAAAACACGTCTTTACAATACATTTGGGTGAATACAAAAAATAGAAAAAAAAATTTGGTAAAAAATGGTGATGAATCCGCTTAATATCGTCTTAATTCATTTCTATTAAACTAATCATACTTTTTATATTTTTAACGTTAATTTCACATTATTTTACATCTAAAACACGTATTTACAATACATTTGGGTGAATAAAAAAATAGAAAAAAAATTTGTTAAAAAATGGTGATAATTCCGCTAAATATCGTTTTAAGTCATTTGTATTGAACTAATCATACTTTTTATATTTTTATCGTTAAGTTCACATAATTTTACATCTAAAACACGTCTTTACAATACATTTGGGTGATTATAAAAGGTCGTAAAAAAATTTTGAAATACAGGTGATGAATCCGCTAAATATCGTCTTAATTCATTTCTATTAAACTAATCATACTTTTTATATTTTTATCGTTAAGTTCACATAATTTTACATCTAAACAACGTATTTACAATACATTTGGGTGAATACAAAAAATAGAAAAAAAATTTGGAAAAAATGGTGATAATTCCGCTAAATATCGTTTAAAGTCAGTTGTATTGAACTAATCATACTTTTTATATTTTTATCGTTAAGTTCACATTATTTTACATCTAAATCACGTATTTACAATACATTTGGGTGAATATAAAAGGTCGTAAAAAATATTTGAAATACAGGTGATGAATCCGCAAAATATCGTCTTAAGTCATTTCTATTAAACTAATCATACTTTTTATATTTTTATCGTTAAGTTCACATAATTTTACATCTAAAACACGTATTTACAATACATTTGGGTGAATACAAAAAATAGAAAAAAAATTAGGGAAAAAATTTGGTAAAAAATTGTGATAATTCCGCTAAATATTGATTAAAGTCATTTGTATTGAACTAATCATACTTTTTATATGTTTATCGTTAAGTTCACATTATTTTACATCTAAATCACGTATTTACAATACATTTGGGTGAATATAAAAGGTCGTAAAAAAATTTTGAAATACAGGTGATGAATCCGCAAAATATCGTCTTAAGTCATTTCTATTAAACTAATCATACTTTTTATATTTTTAACGTTAATTTCACATTATTTTACATCTAAAACACGTCTTTACAATACATTTGGGTGAATACAAAAAATAGAAAAAAAAATTTGGTAAAAAATGGTGATGAATCCGCTTAATATCGTCTTAATTCATTTCTATTAAACTAATCATACTTTTTATATTTTTAACGTTAATTTCACATTATTTTACATCTAAAACACGTATTTACAATACATTTGGGTGAATAAAAAAATAGAAAAAAAATTTGTTAAAAAATGGTGATAATTCCGCTAAATATCGTTTTAAGTCATTTGTATTGAACTAATCATACTTTTTATATTTTTATCGTTAAGTTCACATAATTTTACATCTAAAACACGTCTTTACAATACATTTGGGTGATTATAAAAGGTCGTAAAAAAATTTTGAAATACAGGTGATGAATCCGCTAAATATCGTCTTAATTCATTTCTATTAAACTAATCATACTTTTTATATTTTTGACGATAATTTCACATTATTTTACATCTAAAACACGTATTTACAATACATTTGGGTGAATACAAAAAATAGAAAAAAAATTTGGTAAAAAATGGTGATAATTCCGCTAAATATCGTTTAAAGTCATTTCTATTAAACTAATCATACTTTTTATATTTTTAACGTTAAGTTCACATTATTTTACATCTAAAACACGTCTTTACAATACATTTGGGTGAATATAAAAGGTCGTAAAAAAATTTTGAAATACAGGTGATGAATCCGCAAAATATCGTCTTAAGTCATTTCTATTAAACTAATCATACTTTTTATATTTTTTTCGTTAAGTTCACATAATTTTACATCTAAAACACGTATTTACAATACATTTGGGTGAATACAAAAAATAGAAAAAAAATTAGGGAAAAAATTTGGTAAAAAATTGTGATAATTCCGCTAAATATTGATTAAAGTCATTTGTATTGAACTAATCATACTTTTTATATTTTTATCGTTAAGTTCACATTATTTTACATCTAAATCACGTATTTACAATACATTTGGGTGAATATAAAAGGTCGTAATAAAATTTTGAAAAACAGGTGATGAATCCGCTAAATATCGTTTAAAGTCATTTCTATTAAACTAATCATACTTTTTATATTTTTAACGTTAATTTCACATTATTTTACATCTAAAACACGTATTTACAATACATTTGGGTGAATATAAAAGGTCGTAAAAAAATTTTGAAATACAGGTGATGAATCCGCAAAATATCGTCTTAAGTCATTTCTATTAAACTAATCATACTTTTTATATTTTTATCGTTAAGTTCACATAATTTTACATCTAAACAACGTATTTACAATACATTTGGGTGAAACAAAAAATAGAAAAAAAATTTGGAAAAAATGGTGATAATTCCGCTAAATATCGTTTAAAGTCATTTGTATTGAACTAATCATACTTTTTATATTTTTATCGTTAAGTTCACATTATTTTACATCTAAATCACGTATTTACAATACATTTGGAAGAATATAAAAGGTCGTAAAAAATATTTGAAAAACAGGTGATGAATCAGCTAAATATCCTTTAAAGTCATTTGTATTGAACTAATCATACTTTTTATATTTTTATCGTTAAGTTCACATAATTTTACATCTAAAACACGTCTTTACAATACATTTGGGTGATTATAAAAGGTCGTAAAAAAATTTTGAAATACAGGTGATGAATCCGCTAAATATCGTCTTAATTCATTTCTATTAAACTAATCATACTTTTTATATTTTTAACGTTAATTTCACATTATTTTACATCTAAAACACGTATTTACAATACATTTGGGTGAATACAAAAGGTCGTAAAAAATATTTGAAAAACAGGTGATGAATCCGTTAAATATCGTTTAAAGTCATTTCTATTAAACTAATCATACTTTTTATATTTTTATCGTTAAGTTCACATTATTTTACATCTAAATCACGTATTTACAATACATTTGGGTGAATACAAAAAATAGAAAAAAAATTTGGGAAAAAATTTGGTAAAAAATTGTGATAATTCCGCTAAATATTGATTAAAGTCATTTGTATTGAACTAATCATACTTTTTATATTTGTATCGTTAAGTTCACATTATTTTACATCTAAATCACGTATTTACAATACATTTGGGTGAATATAAAAGGTCGTAAAAAAATTTTGAAATACAGGTGATGAATCCGCAAAATATCGTCTTAAGTCATTTCTATTAAACTAATCATACTTTTTATATTTTTAACGTTAATTTCACATTATTTTACATCTAAAACACGTCTTTACAATACATTTGGGTGAATACAAAAAATAGAAAAAAAAATTTGGTAAAAAATGGTGATGAATCCGCTTAATATCGTCTTAATTCATTTCTATTAAACTAATCATACTTTTTATATTTTTAACGTTAATTTCACATTATTTTACATCTAAAACACGTATTTACAATACATTTGGGTGAATAAAAAAATAGAAAAAAAATTTGTTAAAAAATGGTGATAATTCCGCTAAATATCGTTTTAGGTCATTTGTATTGAACTAATCATACTTTTTATATTTTTATCGTTAAGTTCACATAATTTTACATCTAAAACACGTCTTTACAATACATTTGGGTGATTATAAAAGGTCGTAAAAAAATTTTGAAATACAGGTGATGAATCCGCTAAATATCGTCTTAATTCATTTCTATTAAACTAATCATACTTTTTATATTTTTGACGATAATTTCACATTATTTTACATCTAAAACACGTATTTACAATACATTTGGGTGAATACAAAAAATAGAAAAAAAATTTGGTAAAAAATGGTGATAATTCCGCTAAATATCGTTTAAAGTCATTTCTATTAAACTAATCATACTTTTTATATTTTTAACGTTAAGTTCACATTATTTTACATCTAAAACACGTCTTTACAATACATTTGGGTGAATATAAAAGGTCGTAAAAAAATTTTGAAATACAGGTGATGAATCCTCAAAATATCGTCTTAAGTCATTTCTATTAAACTAATCATACTTTTTATATTTTTTTCGTTAAGTTCACATAATTTTACATCTAAAACACGTATTTACAATACATTTGGGTGAATACAAAAAATAGAAAAAAAATTAGGGAAAAAATTTGGTAAAAAATTGTGATAATTCCGCTAAATATTGATTAAAGTCATTTGTATTGAACTAATCATACTTTTTATATTTTTATCGTTAAGTTCACATTATTTTACATCTAAATCACGTATTTACAATACATTTGGGTGAATATAAAAGGTCGTAATAAAATTTTGAAAAACAGGTGATGAATCCGCTAAATATCGTTTAAAGTCATTTCTATTAAACTAATCATACTTTTTATATTTTTATCGTTAAGTTCACATAATTTTACATCTAAACAACGTATTTACAATACATTTGGGTGAAACAAAAAATAGAAAAAAAATTTGGAAAAAATGGTGATAATTCCGCTAAATATCGTTTAAAGTCATTTGTATTGAACTAATCATACTTTTTATATTTTTATCGTTAAGTTCACATTATTTTACATCTAAATCACGTATTTACAATACATTTGGAAGAATATAAAAGGTCGTAAAAAATATTTGAAAAACAGGTGATGAATCAGCTAAATATCCTTTAAAGTCATTTGTATTGAACTAATCATACTTTTTATATTTTTATCGTTAAGTTCACATAATTTTACATCTAAAACACGTCTTTACAATACATTTGGGTGATTATAAAAGGTCGTAAAAAAATTTTGAAATACAGGTGATGAATCCGCTAAATATCGTCTTAATTCATTTCTATTAAACTAATCATACTTTTTATATTTTTAACGTTAATTTCACATTATTTTACATCTAAAACACGTATTTACAACACATTTGGGTGAATACAAAAGGTCGTAAAAAATATTTGAAAAACAGGTGATGAATCCGTTAAATATCGTTTAAAGTCATTTCTATTAAACTAATCATACTTTTTATATTTTTATCGTTAAGTTCACATTATTTTACATCTAAATCACGTATTTACAATACATTTGGGTGAATACAAAAAATAGAAAAAAAATTTGGGAAAAAATTTGGTAAAAAATTGTGATAATTCCGCTAAATATTGATTAAAGTCATTTGTATTGAACTAATCATACTTTTTATATTTGTATCGTTAAGTTCACATTATTTTACATCTAAATCACGTATTTACAATACATTTGGGTGAATATAAAAGGTCGTAAAAAAATTTTGAAATACAGGTGATGAATCCGCAAAATATCGTCTTAAGTCATTTCTATTAAACTAATCATACTTTTTATATTTTTAACGTTAATTTCACATTATTTTACATCTAAAACACGTCTTTACAATACATTTGGGTGAATACAAAAAATAGAAAAAAAAATTTGGTAAAAAATGGTGATGAATCCGCTTAATATCGTCTTAATTCATTTCTATTAAACTAATCATACTTTTTATATTTTTAACGTTAATTTCACATTATTTTACATCTAAAACACGTATTTACAATACATTTGGGTGAATAAAAAAATAGAAAAAAAATTTGTTAAAAAATGGTGATAATTCCGCTAAATATCGTTTTAAGTCATTTGTATTGAACTAATCATACTTTTTATATTTTTATCGTTAAGTTCACATAATTTTACATCTAAAACACGTCTTTACAATACATTTGGGTGATTATAAAAGGTCGTAAAAAAATTTTGAAATACAGGTGATGAATCCGCTAAATATCGTCTTAATTCATTTCTATTAAACTAATCATACTTTTTATATTTTTGACGATAATTTCACATTATTTTACATCTAAAACACGTATTTACAATACATTTGGGTGAATACAAAAAATAGAAAAAAAATTTGGTAAAAAATGGTGATAATTCCGCTAAATATCGTTTAAAGTCATTTCTATTAAACTAATCATACTTTTTATATTTTTAACGTTAAGTTCACATTATTTTACATCTAAAACACGTCTTTACAATACATTTGGGTGAATATAAAAGGTCGTAAAAAAATTTTGAAATACAGGTGATGAATCCGCAAAATATCGTCTTAAGTCATTTCTATTAAACTAATCATACTTTTTATATTTTTTTCGTTAAGTACACATAATTTTACATCTAAAACACGTATTTACAATACATTTGGGTGAATACAAAAAATAGAAAAAAAATTAGGGAAAAAATTTGGTAAAAAATTGTGATAATTCCGCTAAATATTGATTAAAGTCATTTGTATTGAACTAATCATACTTTTTATATTTTTATCGTTAAGTTCACATTATTTTACATCTAAATCACGTATTTACAATACATTTGGGTGAATATAAAAGGTCGTAATAAAATTTTGAAAAACAGGTGATGAATCCGCTAAATATCGTTTAAAGTCATTTCTATTAAACTAATCATACTTTTTATATTTTTAACGTTAATTTCACATTATTTTACATCTAAAACACGTATTTACAATACATTTGGGTGAATATAAAAGGTCGTAAAAAAATTTTGAAATACAGGTGATGAATCCGCAAAATATCGTCTTAAGTCATTTCTATTAAACTAATCATACTTTTTATATTTTTATCGTTAAGTTCACATAATTTTACATCTAAACAACGTATTTACAATACATTTGGGTGAAACAAAAAATAGAAAAAAAATTTGGAAAAAATGGTGATAATTCCGCTAAATATCCTTTAAAGTCATTTGTATTGAACTAATCATACTTTTTATATTTTTATCGTTAAGTTCACATAATTTTACATCTAAAACACGTCTTTACAATACATTTGGGTGATTATAAAAGGTCGTAAAAAAATTTTGAAATACAGGTGATGAATCCGCTAAATATCGTCTTAATTCATTTCTATTAAACTAATCATACTTTTTATATTTTTAACGTTAATTTCACATTATTTTACATCTAAAACACGTATTTACAATACATTTGGGTGAATACAAAAGGTCGTAAAAAATATTTGAAAAACAGGTGATGAATCCGTTAAATATCGTTTAAAGTCATTTCTATTAAACTAATCATACTTTTTATATTTTTATCGTTAAGTTCACATTATTTTACATCTAAATCACGTATTTACAATACATTTGGGTGAATACAAAAAATAGAAAAAAAATTTGGGAAAAAATTTGGTAAAAAATTGTGATAATTCCGCTAAATATTGATTAAAGTCATTTGTATTGAACTAATCATACTTTTTATATTTGTATCGTTAAGTTCACATTATTTTACATCTAAATCACGTATTTACAATACATTTGGGTGAATACAAAAAATAGAAAAAAAATTTGGTAAAAAATGGTGATAATTCCGCTAAATATCGTTTAAAGTCATTTCTATTAAACTAATCATACTTTTTATATTTTTATCGTTAAGTTCACATTATTTTACATCTAAATCACGTATTTAAAATACATTTGGGTGAATATAAAAGGTCGTAAAAAATATTTGAAAAACAGGTGATGAATCCGTTAAATATCGTTTAAAGTCATTTCTATTAAACTAATCATACTTTTTATATTTTTAACGTTAAGTTCACATTATTTTACATCTAAAACACGTATTTAAAATACATTTGGGTGAATATAAAAGGTCGTAAAAAAATTTTGAAATACAGGTGATGAATCCGCAAAATATCGTCTTAAGTCATTTCTATTAAACTAATCATACTTTTTATATTTTTATCGTTAAGTTCACATAATTTTACATCCAAAACACGTATTTACAATACATTTGGGTGAATACAAAAAATAGAAATAAAATTTGGTAAAAAATGGTGATAATTCCGCTAAATATCGTTTAAAGTCATTTGTATTGAACTAATCATACTTTTTATATTTTTATCGTTAAGTTCACATTATTTTACATCTAAATCACGTATTTACAATACAATTGGGTGAATAAAAAAAGGTCGTAAAAAATATTTGAAAAATAGGTGATGAATCCGTTAAATATCGTTTAAAGTCATTTCTATTAAACTAATCATACTTTTTATATTTTTATCGTTAAGTTCACATAATTTTACATCCAAAACACGTATTTACAATACATTTGGGTGAATACAAAAAATAGAAATAAAATTTGGTAAAAAATGGTGATAATTCCGCTAAATATCGTTTAAAGTCATTTGTATTGAACTAATCATACTTTTTATATTTTTATCGTTAAGTTCACATTATTTTACATCTAAATCACGTATTTACAATACATTTGGGTGAATATAAAAGGTCGTAAAAAATATTTGAAAAACAGGTGATGAATCCGTTAAATATCGTTTAAAGTCATTTGTATTGAACTAATCATACTTTTTATATTTTTATCGTTAAGTTCACATTATTTTACATCTAAATCACGTATTTACAATACATTTGGGTGAATATAAAAGGTCGTAAAAAAATTTTGAAATACAGGTGATGAATCCGCAAAATATCATCTTAAGTCATTTCTATTAAACTAATCATACTTTTTATATTTTTATCGTTAAGTTCACATAATTTTACATCCAAAACACGTATTTACAATACATTTGGGTGAATACAAAAAATGGAAAAAAAATTTGGGAAAAAATTTGGTAAAAAATTGTGATAATTCCGCTAAATATTGATTAAAGTCATTTGTATTGAACTAATCATACTTTTTATATTTTTATCGTTAAGTTCACATTATTTTACATCTAAATCACGTATTACAATACATTTGGGTGAATATAAAAGGTCGTAATATAATTTTGAAAAACAGGTGATGAATCCGCTAAATATCGTTTAAAGTCATTTATATTAAACTAATCATACTTTTTATATTTTTAACGTTAATTTCACATTATTTTACATCTAAAACACGTATTTACAATACATTTGGGTGAATATAAAAGGTCGTAAAAAAATTTTGAAATACAGGTGATGAATCCGCAAAATATCGTCTTAAGTCATTTCTATTAAACTAATCATACTTTTTATATTTTTATCGTTAAGTTCACATAATTTTACATCCAAAACACGTATTTACAATACATTTGGGTGAATACAAAAAATAGAAATAAAATTTGGTAAAAAATGGTGATAATTCCGCTAAATATCGTTTAAAGTCATTTGTATTGAACTAATCATACTTTTTATATTTTTATCGTTAAGTTCACATTATTTTACATCTAAATCACGTATTTACAATACATTTGGGTGAATAAAAAAAGGTCGTAAAAAATATTTGAAAAATAGGTGATGAATCCGTTAAATATCGTTTAAAGTCATTTCTATTAAACTAATCATACTTTTTATATTTTTAACGTTAAGTTCACATTATTTTACATCTAAAACACGTCTTTACAATACATTTGGGTGAATATAAAAGGTCGTAAAAAAATTTTGAAAAACAGGTGATGAATCCGCTAAATATTGTCTTAAGTCATTTCTTTTAAACTAATCATACTTTTTATATTTTTATCGTTAAGTTCACATTATTTTACATCTAAATCACGTATTTACAATACAATTGGGTGAATAAAAAAAGGTCGTAAAAAATATTTGAAAAATAGGTGATGAATCCGTTAAATATCGTTTAAAGTCATTTCTATTAAACTAATCATACTTTTTATATTTTTATCGTTAAGTTCACATTATTTTACATCTAAATCACGTATTTACAATACATTTGGGTGAATACAAAAAATAGAAATAAAATTTGGTAAAAAATGGTGATAATTCCGCTAAATATCGTTTAAAGTCATTTGTATTGAACTAATCATACTTTTTATATTTTTATCGTTAAGTTCACATTATTTTACATCTAAATCACGTATTTACAATACATTTGGGTGAATATAAAAGGTCGTAAAAAATATTTGAAAAACAGGTGATGAATCCGTTAAATATCGTTTAAAGTCATTTGTATTGAACTAATCATACTTTTTATATTTTTATCGTTAAGTTCACATTATTTTACATCTAAATCACGTATTTACAATACATTTGGGTGAATATAAAAGGTCGTAAAAAAATTTTGAAATACAGGTGATGAATCCGCAAAATATCATCTTAAGTCATTTCTATTAAACTAATCATACTTTTTATATTTTTATCGTTAAGTTCACATAATTTTACATCCAAAACACGTATTTACAATACATTTGGGTGAATACAAAAAATGGAAAAAAAATTTGGGAAAAAATTTGGTAAAAAATTGTGATAATTCCGCTAAATATTGATTAAAGTCATTTGTATTGAACTAATCATACTTTTTATATTTTTATCGTTAAGTTCACATTATTTTACATCTAAATCACGTATTACAATACATTTGGGTGAATATAAAAGGTCGTAATATAATTTTGAAAAACAGGTGATGAATCCGCTAAATATCGTTTAAAGTCATTTATATTAAACTAATCATACTTTTTATATTTTTAACGTTAATTTCACATTATTTTACATCTAAAACACGTATTTACAATACATTTGGGTGAATATAAAAGGTCGTAAAAAAATTTTGAAATACAGGTGATGAATCCGCAAAATATCGTCTTAAGTCATTTCTATTAAACTAATCATACTTTTTATATTTTTATCGTTAAGTTCACATAATTTTACATCCAAAACACGTATTTACAATACATTTGGGTGAATACAAAAAATAGAAATAAAATTTGGTAAAAAATGGTGATAATTCCGCTAAATATCGTTTAAAGTCATTTGTATTGAACTAATCATACTTTTTATATTTTTATCGTTAAGTTCACATTATTTTACATCTAAATCACGTATTTACAATACATTTGGGTGAATAAAAAAAGGTCGTAAAAAATATTTGAAAAATAGGTGATGAATCCGTTAAATATCGTTTAAAGTCATTTCTATTAAACTAATCATACTTTTTATATTTTTAACGTTAAGTTCACATTATTTTACATCTAAAACACGTCTTTACAATACATTTGGGTGAATATAAAAGGTCGTAAAAAAATTTTGAAAAACAGGTGATGAATCCGCTAAATATTGTCTTAAGTCATTTCTTTTAAACTAATCATACTTTTTATATTTTTATCGTTAAGTTCACATAATTTTACATCCAAAACACGTATTTACAATACATTTGGGTGAATACAAAAAATAGAAATAAAATTTGGTAAAAAATGGTGATAATTCCGCTAAATATCGTTTAAAGTCATTTGTATTGAACTAATCATACTTTTTATATTTTTATCGTTAAGTTCACATTATTTTACATCTAAATCACGTATTTACAATACATTTGGGTGAATATAAAAGGTCGTAAAAAATATTTGAATAACAGGTGATGAATCCGTTAAATATCGTTTAAAGTCATTTCTATTAAACTAATCATACTTTTTATATTTTTAACGTTAAGTTCACATTATTTTACATCTAAAACACGTCTTTACAATACATTTGGGTGAATACAAAAAATAGAAATAAAATTTGGTAAAAAATGGTGATAATTCCGCTAAATATCGTTTAAAGTCATTTGTATTGAACTAATCATACTTTTTATATTTTTATCGTTAAGTTCACATAATTTTACATCTAAAACACGTCTTTACAATACATTTGGGTGATTATAAAAGGTCGTAAAAAAATTTTGAATTACAGGTGATGAATCCGCTAAATATCGTCTTAATTCATTTCTATTAAACTAATCATACTTTTTATATTTTTAACGTTAATTTCACATTATTTTACATCTAAAACACGTATTTACAATACATTTGGGTGAATACAAAAGGTCGTAAAAAATATTTGAAAAACAGGTGATGAATCCGTTAAATATCGTTTAAAGTCATTTCTATTAAACTAATCATACTTTTTATATTTTTATCGTTAAGTTCACATTATTTTACATCTAAATCACGGATTTACAATACATTTGGGTGAATACAAAAAATAGAAAAAAAATTTGGGAAAAAATTTGGTAAAAAATTGTGATAATTCCGCTAAATATTGATTAAAGTCATTTGTATTGAACTAATCATACTTTTTATATTTGTATCGTTAAGTTCACATTATTTTACATCTAAATCACGTATTTACAATACATTTGGGTGAATACAAAAAATAGAAAAAAAATTTGGTACAAAATGGTGATAATTCCGCTAAATATCGTTTAAAGTCATTTGTATTGAACTAATCATACTTTTTATATTTGTATCGTTAAGTTCACATTATTTTACATCTAAATCACGTATTTACAATACATTTGGGTGAATACAAAAAATAGAAAAAAAATTTGGTAAAAAATGGTGATAATTCCGCTAAATATCGTTTAAAATTCATTTGTATTGAACTAATCACACTTTTTATATTTTTATCGTTAAGTTCACATAATTTTACATCTAAAACACGTCTTTACAATACATTTAGGTGAATATAAAACGTCGTAAAAAAATTTTGAAATACAGGTGATGCATCCGCTAAATATCGTCTTAAGTCATTTCTATTAAACTAATCATACTTTTTATATTTTTATCGTTAAGTTCACATTATTTTACATCTAAAACACGTATTTACAATACATTTGGGTGAATACAAAAAATAGAAAAAAAATTTGGGATAAAATTTGGTAAAAAATGGTGATAATTCCGCTAAATATCGTTTAAAGTCATTTGTATTGAACTAATCATACTTTTTATATTTTTATCGTTAAGTTCACATTATTTTACATCTAAATCACGTATTTACAATACATTTGGGTGAATATAAAAGGTCGTAAAAAATATTTGAAAAACAGGTGATGAATCCGTTAAATATCGTTTAAAGTCATTTGTATTGAACTAATCATACTTTTTATATTTTTATCGTTAAGTTCACATTATTTTACATCTAAATCACGTATTTACAATACATTTGGGTGAATATAAAAGGTCGTAAAAAAATTTTGAAATACAGGTGATGAATCCGCAAAATATCATCTTAAGTCATTTCTATTAAACTAATCATACTTTTTATATTTTTATCGTTAAGTTCACATAATTTTACATCCAAAACACGTATTTACAATACATTTGGGTGAATACAAAAAATGGAAAAAAAATTTGGGAAAAAATTTGGTAAAAAATTGTGATAATTCCGCTAAATATTGATTAAAGTCATTTGTATTGAACTAATCATACTTTTTATATTTTTATCGTTAAGTTCACATTATTTTACATCTAAATCACGTATTACAATACATTTGGGTGAATATAAAAGGTCGTAATATAATTTTGAAAAACAGGTGATGAATCCGCTAAATATCGTTTAAAGTCATTTATATTAAACTAATCATACTTTTTATATTTTTAACGTTAATTTCACATTATTTTACATCTAAAACACGTATTTACAATACATTTGGGTGAATATAAAAGGTCGTAAAAAAATTTTGAAATACAGGTGATGAATCCGCAAAATATCGTCTTAAGTCATTTCTATTAAACTAATCATACTTTTTATATTTTTATCGTTAAGTTCACATAATTTTACATCCAAAACACGTATTTACAATACATTTGGGTGAATACAAAAAATAGAAATAAAATTTGGTAAAAAATGGTGATAATTCCGCTAAATATCGTTTAAAGTCATTTGTATTGAACTAATCATACTTTTTATATTTTTATCGTTAAGTTCACATTATTTTACATCTAAATCACGTATTTACAATACATTTGGGTGAATATAAAAGGTCGTAAAAAATATTTGAAAAACAGGTGATGAATCCGTTAAATATCGTTTAAAGTCATTTGTATTGAACTAATCATACTTTTTATATTTTTATCGTTAAGTTCACATTATTTTACATCTAAATCACGTATTTACAATACATTTGGGTGAATATAAAAGGTCGTAAAAAAATTTTGAAATACAGGTGATGAATCCGCAAAATATCATCTTAAGTCATTTCTATTAAACTAATCATACTTTTTATATTTTTATCGTTAAGTTCACATAATTTTACATCCAAAACACGTATTTACAATACATTTGGGTGAATACAAAAAATGGAAAAAAAATTTGGGAAAAAATTTGGTAAAAAATTGTGATAATTCCGCTAAATATTGATTAAAGTCATTTGTATTGAACTAATCATACTTTTTATATTTTTATCGTTAAGTTCACATTATTTTACATCTAAATCACGTATTTACAATACATTTGGGTGAATACAAAAAATAGAAATAAAATTTGGTAAAAAATGGTGATAATTCCGCTAAATATCGTTTAAAGTCATTTGTATTGAACTAATCATACTTTTTATATTTTTATCGTTAAGTTCACATTATTTTACATCTAAATCACGTATTTACAATACATTTGGGTGAATATAAAAGGTCGTAAAAAATATTTGAAAAACAGGTGATGAATCCGTTAAATATCGTTTAAAGTCATTTGTATTGAACTAATCATACTTTTTATATTTTTATCGTTAAGTTCACATTATTTTACATCTAAATCACGTATTTACAATACATTTGGGTGAATATAAAAGGTCGTAAAAAAATTTTGAAATACAGGTGATGAATCCGCAAAATATCATCTTAAGTCATTTCTATTAAACTAATCATACTTTTTATATTTTTATCGTTAAGTTCACATAATTTTACATCCAAAACACGTATTTACAATACATTTGGGTGAATACAAAAAATGGAAAAAAAATTTGGGAAAAAATTTGGTAAAAAATTGTGATAATTCCGCTAAATATTGATTAAAGTCATTTGTATTGAACTAATCATACTTTTTATATTTTTATCGTTAAGTTCACATTATTTTACATCTAAATCACGTATTACAATACATTTGGGTGAATATAAAAGGTCGTAATATAATTTTGAAAAACAGGTGATGAATCCGCTAAATATCGTTTAAAGTCATTTATATTAAACTAATCATACTTTTTATATTTTTAACGTTAATTTCACATTATTTTACATCTAAAACACGTATTTACAATACATTTGGGTGAATATAAAAGGTCGTAAAAAAATTTTGAAATACAGGTGATGAATCCGCAAAATATCGTCTTAAGTCATTTCTATTAAACTAATCATACTTTTTATATTTTTATCGTTAAGTTCACATAATTTTACATCCAAAACACGTATTTACAATACATTTGGGTGAATACAAAAAATAGAAATAAAATTTGGTAAAAAATGGTGATAATTCCGCTAAATATCGTTTAAAGTCATTTGTATTGAACTAATCATACTTTTTATATTTTTATCGTTAAGTTCACATTATTTTACATCTAAATCACGTATTTACAATACATTTGGGTGAATAAAAAAAGGTCGTAAAAAATATTTGAAAAATAGGTGATGAATCCGTTAAATATCGTTTAAAGTCATTTCTATTAAACTAATCATACTTTTTATATTTTTAACGTTAAGTTCACATTATTTTACATCTAAAACACGTCTTTACAATACATTTGGGTGAATATAAAAGGTCGTAAAAAAATTTTGAAAAACAGGTGATGAATCCGCTAAATATTGTCTTAAGTCATTTCTTTTAAACTAATCATACTTTTTATATTTTTATCGTTAAGTTCACATAATTTTACATCCAAAACACGTATTTACAATACATTTGGGTGAATACAAAAAATAGAAATAAAATTTGGTAAAAAATGGTGATAATTCCGCTAAATATCGTTTAAAGTCATTTGTATTGAACTAATCATACTTTTTATATTTTTATCGTTAAGTTCACATTATTTTACATCTAAATCACGTATTTACAATACATTTGGGTGAATATAAAAGGTCGTAAAAAATATTTGAATAACAGGTGATGAATCCGTTAAATATCGTTTAAAGTCATTTCTATTAAACTAATCATACTTTTTATATTTTTAACGTTAAGTTCACATTATTTTACATCTAAAACACGTCTTTACAATACATTTGGGTGAATACAAAAAATAGAAATAAAATTTGGTAAAAAATGGTGATAATTCCGCTAAATATCGTTTAAAGTCATTTGTATTGAACTAATCATACTTTTTATATTTTTATCGTTAAGTTCACATAATTTTACATCTAAAACACGTCTTTACAATACATTTGGGTGATTATAAAAGGTCGTAAAAAAATTTTGAATTACAGGTGATGAATCCGCTAAATATCGTCTTAATTCATTTCTATTAAACTAATCATACTTTTTATATTTTTAACGTTAATTTCACATTATTTTACATCTAAAACACGTATTTACAATACATTTGGGTGAATACAAAAGGTCGTAAAAAATATTTGAAAAACAGGTGATGAATCCGTTAAATATCGTTTAAAGTCATTTCTATTAAACTAATCATACTTTTTATATTTTTATCGTTAAGTTCACATTATTTTACATCTAAATCACGGATTTACAATACATTTGGGTGAATACAAAAAATAGAAAAAAAATTTGGGAAAAAATTTGGTAAAAAATTGTGATAATTCCGCTAAATATTGATTAAAGTCATTTGTATTGAACTAATCATACTTTTTATATTTGTATCGTTAAGTTCACATTATTTTACATCTAAATCACGTATTTACAATACATTTGGGTGAATACAAAAAATAGAAAAAAAATTTGGTACAAAATGGTGATAATTCCGCTAAATATCGTTTAAAGTCATTTGTATTGAACTAATCATACTTTTTATATTTGTATCGTTAAGTTCACATTATTTTACATCTAAATCACGTATTTACAATACATTTGGGTGAATACAAAAAATAGAAAAAAAATTTGGTAAAAAATGGTGATAATTCCGCTAAATATCGTTTAAAATTCATTTGTATTGAACTAATCACACTTTTTATATTTTTATCGTTAAGTTCACATAATTTTACATCTAAAACACGTCTTTACAATACATTTAGGTGAATATAAAACGTCGTAAAAAAATTTTGAAATACAGGTGATGCATCCGCTAAATATCGTCTTAAGTCATTTCTATTAAACTAATCATACTTTTTATATTTTTATCGTTAAGTTCACATTATTTTACATCTAAAACACGTATTTACAATACATTTGGGTGAATACAAAAAATAGAAAAAAAATTTGGGATAAAATTTGGTAAAAAATGGTGATAATTCCGCTAAATATCGTTTAAAGTCATTTGTATTGAACTAATCATACTTTTTATATTTTTATCGTTAAGTTCACATTATTTTACATCTAAATCACGTATTTACAATACATTTGGGTGAATATAAAAGGTCGTAAAAAATATTTGAAAAACAGGTGATGAATCCGTTAAATATCGTTTAAAGTCATTTGTATTGAACTAATCATACTTTTTATATTTTTATCGTTAAGTTCACATTATTTTACATCTAAATCACGTATTTACAATACATTTGGGTGAATATAAAAGGTCGTAAAAAAATTTTGAAATACAGGTGATGAATCCGCAAAATATCATCTTAAGTCATTTCTATTAAACTAATCATACTTTTTATATTTTTATCGTTAAGTTCACATAATTTTACATCCAAAACACGTATTTACAATACATTTGGGTGAATACAAAAAATGGAAAAAAAATTTGGGAAAAAATTTGGTAAAAAATTGTGATAATTCCGCTAAATATTGATTAAAGTCATTTGTATTGAACTAATCATACTTTTTATATTTTTATCGTTAAGTTCACATTATTTTACATCTAAATCACGTATTACAATACATTTGGGTGAATATAAAAGGTCGTAATATAATTTTGAAAAACAGGTGATGAATCCGCTAAATATCGTTTAAAGTCATTTATATTAAACTAATCATACTTTTTATATTTTTAACGTTAATTTCACATTATTTTACATCTAAAACACGTATTTACAATACATTTGGGTGAATATAAAAGGTCGTAAAAAAATTTTGAAATACAGGTGATGAATCCGCAAAATATCGTCTTAAGTCATTTCTATTAAACTAATCATACTTTTTATATTTTTATCGTTAAGTTCACATAATTTTACATCCAAAACACGTATTTACAATACATTTGGGTGAATACAAAAAATAGAAATAAAATTTGGTAAAAAATGGTGATAATTCCGCTAAATATCGTTTAAAGTCATTTGTATTGAACTAATCATACTTTTTATATTTTTATCGTTAAGTTCACATTATTTTACATCTAAATCACGTATTTACAATACATTTGGGTGAATATAAAAGGTCGTAAAAAATATTTGAAAAACAGGTGATGAATCCGTTAAATATCGTTTAAAGTCATTTGTATTGAACTAATCATACTTTTTATATTTTTATCGTTAAGTTCACATTATTTTACATCTAAATCACGTATTTACAATACATTTGGGTGAATATAAAAGGTCGTAAAAAAATTTTGAAATACAGGTGATGAATCCGCAAAATATCATCTTAAGTCATTTCTATTAAACTAATCATACTTTTTATATTTTTATCGTTAAGTTCACATAATTTTACATCCAAAACACGTATTTACAATACATTTGGGTGAATACAAAAAATGGAAAAAAAATTTGGGAAAAAATTTGGTAAAAAATTGTGATAATTCCGCTAAATATTGATTAAAGTCATTTGTATTGAACTAATCATACTTTTTATATTTTTATCGTTAAGTTCACATTATTTTACATCTAAATCACGTATTACAATACATTTGGGTGAATATAAAAGGTCGTAATATAATTTTGAAAAACAGGTGATGAATCCGCTAAATATCGTTTAAAGTCATTTATATTAAACTAATCATACTTTTTATATTTTTAACGTTAATTTCACATTATTTTACATCTAAAACACGTATTTACAATACATTTGGGTGAATATAAAAGGTCGTAAAAAAATTTTGAAATACAGGTGATGAATCCGCAAAATATCGTCTTAAGTCATTTCTATTAAACTAATCATACTTTTTATATTTTTATCGTTAAGTTCACATAATTTTACATCCAAAACACGTATTTACAATACATTTGGGTGAATACAAAAAATAGAAATAAAATTTGGTAAAAAATGGTGATAATTCCGCTAAATATCGTTTAAAGTCATTTGTATTGAACTAATCATACTTTTTATATTTTTATCGTTAAGTTCACATTATTTTACATCTAAATCACGTATTTACAATACATTTGGGTGAATAAAAAAAGGTCGTAAAAAATATTTGAAAAATAGGTGATGAATCCGTTAAATATCGTTTAAAGTCATTTCTATTAAACTAATCATACTTTTTATATTTTTAACGTTAAGTTCACATTATTTTACATCTAAAACACGTCTTTACAATACATTTGGGTGAATATAAAAGGTCGTAAAAAAATTTTGAAAAACAGGTGATGAATCCGCTAAATATTGTCTTAAGTCATTTCTTTTAAACTAATCATACTTTTTATATTTTTATCGTTAAGTTCACATAATTTTACATCCAAAACACGTATTTACAATACATTTGGGTGAATACAAAAAATAGAAATAAAATTTGGTAAAAAATGGTGATAATTCCGCTAAATATCGTTTAAAGTCATTTGTATTGAACTAATCATACTTTTTATATTTTTATCGTTAAGCTCACATTATTTTACATCTAAATCACGTATTTACAATACATTTGGGTGAATATAAAAGGTCGTAAAAAATATTTGAAAAACAGGTGATGAATCCGTTAAATATCGTTTAAAGTCATTTCTATTAAACTAATCATACTTTTTATATTTTTAACGTTAAGTTCACATTATTTTACATCTAAAACACGTCTTTACAATACATTTGGGTGAATACAAAAAATAGAAATAAAATTTGGTAAAAAATGGTGATAATTCCGCTAAATATCGTTTAAAGTCATTTGTATTGAACTAATCATACTTTTTATATTTTTATCGTTAAGTTCACATAATTTTACATCTAAAACACGTCTTTACAATACATTTGGGTGATTATAAAAGGTCGTAAAAAAATTTTGAATTACAGGTGATGAATCCGCTAAATATCGTCTTAATTCATTTCTATTAAACTAATCATACTTTTTATATTTTTAACGTTAATTTCACATTATTTTACATCTAAAACACGTATTTACAATACATTTGGGTGAATACAAAAGGTCGTAAAAAATATTTGAAAAACAGGTGATGAATCCGTTAAATATCGTTTAAAGTCATTTCTATTAAACTAATCATACTTTTTATATTTTTATCGTTAAGTTCACATTATTTTACATCTAAATCACGTATTTACAATACATTTGGGTGAATACAAAAAATAGAAAAAAAATTTGGGAAAAAATTTGGTAAAAAATTGTGATAATTCCGCTAAATATTGATTAAAGTCATTTGTATTGAACTAATCATACTTTTTATATTTGTATCGTTAAGTTCACATTATTTTACATCTAAATCACGTATTTACAATACATTTGGGTGAATACAAAAAATAGAAAAAAAATTTGGTAAAAAATGGTGATAATTCCGCTAAATATCGTTTAAAGTCATTTGTATTGAACTAATCATACTTTTTATATTTGTATCGTTAAGTTCACATTATTTTACATCTAAATCACGTATTTACAATACATTTGGGTGAATACAAAAAATAGAAAAAAAATTTGTTAAAAAATGGTGATAATTCCGCTAAATATCGTTTAAAGTCATTTGTATTGAACTAATCACACTTTTTATATTTTTATCGTTAAGTTCACATAATTTTACATCTAAAACACGTCTTTACAATACATTTAGGTGAATATAAAACGTCGTAAAAAAATTTTGAAATACAGGTGATGCATCCGCTAAATATCGTCTTAAGTCATTTCTATTAAACTAATCATACTTTTTATATTTTTATCGTTAAGTTCACATTATTTTACATCTAAAACACGTATTTACAATACATTTGGGTGAATACAAAAAATAGAAAAAAAATTTGGGAAAAAATTTGGTAAAAAATGGTGATAATTCCGCTAAATATCGTTTAAAGTCATTTGTATTGAACTAATCATACTTTTAATATTTTTATCGTTAAGTTCACATTATTTTACATCTAAAACACGTCTTTACAATACATTTGGGTGAATATAAAAGGTCGTAAAAAAATTTTGAAATACAGGTGATGAATCCGCTAAATATCGTCTTAAGTTATTTCTATTAAACTAATCATACTTTTTATATTTTTATCGTTAAGTTCACATTATTTTACATCTAAAACACGTCTTTACAATACATTTGGGTGAATATAAAAGGTCGTAAAAAAATTTTGAAATACAGGTGATGAATCCGCTAAATATCGTCTTAAGTCATTTCTATTAAACTAATCATACTTTTTATATTTTTAACGTTAAGTTCACATTATTTTACATCTAAAACACGTATTTACAATACATTTGGGTGAATACAAAAAATAGAAATAAAATTTGGTAAAAAATGGTGATAATTCCGCTAAATATCGTTTAAAGTCATTTGTATTGAACTAATCATACTTTTTATATTTTTATCGTTAAGTTCACATTATTTTACATCTAAATCACGTATTTACAATACATTTGGGTGAATATAAAAGGTCGTAAAAAATATTTGAAAAACAGGTGATGAATCCGTTAAATATCGTTTAAAGTCATTTCTATTAAACTAATCATACTTTTTATATTTTTAACGTTAAGTTCACATTATTTTACATCTAAAACACGTCTTTACAATACATTTGGGTGAATACAAAAAATAGAAATAAAATTTGGTAAAAAATGGTGATAATTCCGCTAAATATCGTTTAAAGTCATTTGTATTGAACTAATCATACTTTTTATATTTTTATCGTTAAGTTCACATAATTTTACATCTAAAACACGTCTTTACAATACATTTGGGTGATTATAAAAGGTCGTAAAAAAATTTTGAATTACAGGTGATGAATCCGCTAAATATCGTCTTAATTCATTTCTATTAAACTAATCATACTTTTTATATTTTTAACGTTAATTTCACATTATTTTACATCTAAAACACGTATTTACAATACATTTGGGTGAATACAAAAGGTCGTAAAAAATATTTGAAAAACAGGTGATGAATCCGTTAAATATCGTTTAAAGTCATTTCTATTAAACTAATCATACTTTTTATATTTTTATCGTTAAGTTCACATTATTTTACATCTAAATCACGTATTTACAATACATTTGGGTGAATACAAAAAATAGAAAAAAAATTTGGGAAAAAATTTGGTAAAAAATTGTGATAATTCCGCTAAATATTGATTAAAGTCATTTGTATTGAACTAATCATACTTTTTATATTTGTATCGTTAAGTTCACATTATTTTACATCTAAATCACGTATTTACAATACATTTGGGTGAATACAAAAAATAGAAAAAAAATTTGGTAAAAAATGGTGATAATTCCGCTAAATATCGTTTAAAGTCATTTGTATTGAACTAATCATACTTTTTATATTTGTATCGTTAAGTTCACATTATTTTACATCTAAATCACGTATTTACAATACATTTGGGTGAATACAAAAAATAGAAAAAAAATTTGGTAAAAAATGGTGATAATTCCGCTAAATATCGTTTAAAGTCATTTGTATTGAACTAATCACACTTTTTATATTTTTATCGTTAAGTTCACATAATTTTACATCTAAAACACGTCTTTACAATACATTTAGGTGAATATAAAACGTCGTAAAAAAATTTTGAAATACAGGTGATGCATCCGCTAAATATCGTCTTAAGTCATTTCTATTAAACTAATCATACTTTTTATATTTTTATCGTTAAGTTCACATTATTTTACATCTAAAACACGTATTTACAATACATTTGGGTGAATACAAAAAATAGAAAAAAAATTTGGGATAAAATTTGGTAAAAAATGGTGATAATTCCGCTAAATATCGTTTAAAGTCATTTGTATTGAACTAATCATACTTTTTATATTTTTATCGTTATGTTCACACTATTTTACATCTAAAACACGTCTTTACAATATATTTGGGTGAATATAAAAGGTCGTAAAAAAATTTTGAAATACGGGTGATGAATCCGCTAAATATCGTCTTAAGTCATTTCTATTAAACTAATCATACTTTTTATATTTTTATCGTTAAGTTCACATTATTTTACATCTAAAACACGTATTTACAATACATTTGGGTGAATACAAAAAATAGAAAAAAAATTTGGGAAAAAATTTGGTAAAAAATGGTGATAATTCCGCTAAATATCGTTTAAAGTCATTTGTATTGAACTAATCATACTTTTAATATTTTTATCGTTAAGTTCACATTATTTTACATCTAAAACACGTCTTTACAATACATTTGGGTGAATATAAAAGGTCGTAAAAAAATTTTGAAATACAGGTGATGAATCCGCTAAATATCGTCTTAAGTCATTTCTATTAAACTAATCATACTTTTTATATTTTTATCGTTAAGTTCACATTATTTTACATCTAAAACACGTCTTTACAATACATTTGGGTGAATATAAAAGGTCGTAAAAAAATTTTGAAATACAGGTGATGAATCCGCTAAATATCGTCTTAAGTCATTTCTATTAAACTAATCATACTTTTTATATTTTTAACGTTAAGTTCACATTATTTTACATCTAAAACACGTATTTACAATACATTTGGGTGAATACAAAAAATAGAAATAAAATTTGGTAAAAAATGGTGATAATTCCGCTAAATATCGTTTAAAGTCATTTGTATTGAACTAATCATACTTTTTATATTTTTATCGTTAAGTTCACATTATTTTACATCTAAATCACGTATTTACAATACAATTGGGTGAATAAAAAAAGGTCGTAAAAAATATTTGAAAAATAGGTGATGAATCCGTTAAATATCGTTTAAAGTCATTTCTATTAAACTAATCATACTTTTTATATTTTTATCGTTAAGTTCACATAATTTTACATCCAAAACACGTATTTACAATACATTTGGGTGAATACAAAAAATAGAAATAAAATTTGGTAAAAAATGGTGATAATTCCGCTAAATATCGTTTAAAGTCATTTGTATTGAACTAATCATACTTTTTATATTTTTATCGTTAAGTTCACATTATTTTACATCTAAATCACGTATTTACAATACATTTGGGTGAATATAAAAGGTCGTAAAAAATATTTGAAAAACAGGTGATGAATCCGTTAAATATCGTTTAAAGTCATTTGTATTGAACTAATCATACTTTTTATATTTTTATCGTTAATTTCACATTATTTTACATCTAAATCACGTATTTACAATACATTTGGGTGAATATAAAAGGTCGTAAAAAAATTTTGAAATACAGGTGATGAATCCGCAAAATATCATCTTAAGTCATTTCTATTAAACTAATCATACTTTTTATATTTTTATCGTTAAGTTCACATAATTTTACATCCAAAACACGTATTTACAATACATTTGGGTGAATACAAAAAATGGAAAAAAAATTTGGGAAAAAATTTGGTAAAAAATTGTGATAATTCCGCTAAATATTGATTAAAGTCATTTGTATTGAACTAATCATACTTTTTATATTTTTATCGTTAAGTTCACATTATTTTACATCTAAATCACGTATTACAATACATTTGGGTGAATATAAAAGGTCGTAATATAATTTTGAAAAACAGGTGATGAATCCGCTAAATATCGTTTAAAGTCATTTATATTAAACTAATCATACTTTTTATATTTTTAACGTTAATTTCACATTATTTTACATCTAAAACACGTATTTACAATACATTTGGGTGAATATAAAAGGTCGTAAAAAAATTTTGAAATACAGGTGATGAATCCGCAAAATATCGTCTTAAGTCATTTCTATTAAACTAATCATACTTTTTATATTTTTATCGTTAAGTTCACATAATTTTACATCCAAAACACGTATTTACAATACATTTGGGTGAATACAAAAAATAGAAATAAAATTTGGTAAAAAATGGTGATAATTCCGCTAAATATCGTTTAAAGTCATTTGTATTGAACTAATCATACTTTTTATATTTTTATCGTTAAGTTCACATTATTTTACATCTAAATCACGTATTTACAATACATTTGGGTGAATAAAAAAAGGTCGTAAAAAATATTTGAAAAATAGGTGATGAATCCGTTAAATATCGTTTAAAGTCATTTCTATTAAACTAATCATACTTTTTATATTTTTAACGTTAAGTTCACATTATTTTACATCTAAAACACGTCTTTACAATACATTTGGGTGAATATAAAAGGTCGTAAAAAAATTTTGAAAAACAGGTGATGAATCCGCTAAATATTGTCTTAAGTCATTTCTTTTAAACTAATCATACTTTTTATATTTTTATCGTTAAGTTCACATAATTTTACATCCAAAACACGTATTTACAATACATTTGGGTGAATACAAAAAATAGAAATAAAATTTGGTAAAAAATGGTGATAATTCCGCTAAATATCGTTTAAAGTCATTTGTATTGAACTAATCATACTTTTTATATTTTTATCGTTAAGTTCACATTATTTTACATCTAAATCACGTATTTACAATACATTTGGGTGAATATAAAAGGTCGTAAAAAATATTTGAAAAACAGGTGATGAATCCGTTAAATATCGTTTAAAGTCATTTCTATTAAACTAATCATACTTTTTATATTTTTAACGTTAAGTTCACATTATTTTACATCTAAAACACGTCTTTACAATACATTTGGGTGAATACAAAAAATAGAAATAAAATTTGGTAAAAAATGGTGATAATTCCGCTAAATATCGTTTAAAGTCATTTGTATTGAACTAATCATACTTTTTATATTTTTATCGTTAAGTTCACATAATTTTACATCTAAAACACGTCTTTACAATACATTTGGGTGATTATAAAAGGTCGTAAAAAAATTTTGAATTACAGGTGATGAATCCGCTAAATATCGTCTTAATTCATTTCTATTAAACTAATCATACTTTTTATATTTTTAACGTTAATTTCACATTATTTTACATCTAAAACACGTATTTACAATACATTTGGGTGAATACAAAAGGTCGTAAAAAATATTTGAAAAACAGGTGATGAATCCGTTAAATATCGTTTAAAGTCATTTCTATTAAACTAATCATACTTTTTATATTTTTATCGTTAAGTTCACATTATTTTACATCTAAATCACGTATTTACAATACATTTGGGTGAATACAAAAAATAGAAAAAAAATTTGGGAAAAAATTTGGTAAAAAATTGTGATAATTCCGCTAAATATTGATTAAAGTCATTTGTATTGAACTAATCATACTTTTTATATTTGTATCGTTAAGTTCACATTATTTTACATCTAAATCACGTATTTACAATACATTTGGGTGAATACAAAAAATAGAAAAAAAATTTGGTAAAAAATGGTGATAATTCCGCTAAATATCGTTTAAAGTCATTTGTATTGAACTAATCATACTTTTTATATTTGTATCGTTAAGTTCACATTATTTTACATCTAAATCACGTATTTACAATACATTTGGGTGAATACAAAAAATAGAAAAAAAATTTGGTAAAAAATGGTGATAATTCCGCTAAATATCGTTTAAAGTCATTTGTATTGAACTAATCACACTTTTTATATTTTTATCGTTAAGTTCACATAATTTTACATCTAAAACACGTCTTTACAATACATTTAGGTGAATATAAAACATCGTAAAAAAATTTTGAAATACAGGTGATGCATCCGCTAAATATCGTCTTAAGTCATTTCTATTAAACTAATCATACTTTTTATATTTTTATCGTTAAGTTCACATTATTTTACATCTAAAACACGTATTTACAATACATTTGGGTGAATACAAAAAATAGAAAAAAAATTTGGGATAATATTTGGTAAAAAATGGTGATAATTCCGCTAAATATCGTTTAAAGTCATTTGTATTGAACTAATCATACTTTTTATATTTTTATCGTTATGTTCACACTATTTTACATCTAAAACACGTCTTTACAATATATTTGGGTGAATATAAAAGGTCGTAAAAAAATTTTGAAATACGGGTGATGAATCCGCTAAATATCGTCTTAAGTCATTTCTATTAAACTAATCATACTTTTTATATTTTTATCGTTAAGTTCACATTATTTTACATCTAAAACACGTATTTACAATACATTTGGGTGAATACAAAAAATAGAAAAAAAATTTGGGAAAAAATTTGGTAAAAAATGGTGATAATTCCGCTAAATATCGTTTAAAGTCATTTGTATTGAACTAATCATACTTTTAATATTTTTATCGTTAAGTTCACATTATTTTACATCTAAAACACGTCTTTACAATACATTTGGGTGAATATAAAAGGTCGTAAAAAAATTTTGAAATACAGGTGATGAATCCGCTAAATATCGTCTTAAGTCATTTCTATTAAACTAATCATACTTTTTATATTTTTAACGTTAAGTTCACATTATTTTACATCTAAAACACGTATTTACA